>NW_026260925.1:0-53551 GCF_024613125.1 Pisolithus orientalis | reverse complement strand
TCCAACAGACAGTCTGAGTGTTCCATGATCACAGAGCCAGACCAAGTAGGAGGCTGAGTTGCATGGCCTGGCACCCACTTTTGGGGTGCTACTTTTACCATCTTATCCCTGTATCCCCTGGTGGTGTTCACTCTTTGCTAGGTCACCTGGGTCACTCTCATAGTGGGTCACACTGGTGCAATCTTTGACTTCCCCATGATGAATGTTACAAAGCAACAAGGTTTTGATCTCAAAAAATACATGCAGCCAACATGTGCCAGCACAGTCTGAACACAGACCATGGTGATGGTGTCTTAGGATCCAGCACATGAATTTGTCACTGGCATCCTGCACCTGGCCTTCATATCAATCAAATCAATGTGAACTTGGTGACTGCCTTTGCCTACACCATTAGCCTAGTGCCTATAGTTTCCACAGTACTGCAATGCACATTGATTGATTACCAAACCTCTTGGATCTGGGAAGTGGGCATGGCACTGCCTCTGCACATGGCTCAGAGATGGAAACCTCCTGATTGACTCACAACCTTAGCCATGTTGGGCAACTGCCTGATCACACCACATGCAAGAATGGACTAGGCACTGGAATGCAACCTTCATTGAGATGGGAGAATGCCAGCAAAGGCTATTCTCTTCAAAGGACTTTGTACCTAGCTGTCCAAAGGAAATTTGTTCACCACACCTCCAACCTCAGTGACTTCCAGTGAATATGAGATCAACTCTTTGTCCAATGACACAGATCCCACCCCACAACAAAAGGGACCAGTCTTCAGCCAGCCAAAGTCAATATACTCGAGGCTGAGTTAGATTCATGGAAAAATGCCAACCAAGACAAGAGGAGTTCCATGTTGTTAACCATCAGAAACAGGACAAAAAACCTTGATGCTAATGTAACACTGAAAACCCATGAATGGGTTTGGAAGAAGGTGTGCCACAGCATCCTTTGATTACCCAACATGTCCTCACCATTGCCAGGTGATTCAGACTTGGTTGTACAACCACAGTTGGAGCTGTAGTCAATGGGCTTTGGTCAAATATGGTGGCAGTTGAACACTGAGGAAGGTGGTCATGCACCATCACAAGAAAGCCATCAAAAGAGTGTTGGAGGAAGCAGGGATCAAGCAGGGATCAGCAGAAATGATCAAGTCATATCAGAAGGCCATTGACACCATCATGAAGTCCCTGACTGCTGAGGAGATACAGGAGGCTGAGGATCTGGCCACAGAATGGACTGAGCAGCAGCCACCATGGGATGTTCAATCAGAGTAGGTGCCATTGCCATTTCTGACTGCTGCCTTTTTACTTACTGGGACTCAGAACTGCAGAAAAGAAAGGCCAACAATATGCTGAGGAGTTTGCTAAGGAAATGTGGAAGCAGTGTGAGGCAAGGGTGGTAGTGATGGTGGCATGGGAAGATGTCAATAGAGGTCATAGTTGGAGCATAAGGAATTTGTTCCTGGGTCATCTGAATACTGCCAGATACTGACCAACCTGTCTAGCCATGATTTCAATGATGAATTGGGTCATGGCAAGTTATTTCAGGGCTTGGAGGACTGCAGGGACAAATTTGTCAAGTATGCATGGACAGCATTTGGGAGTGGTGGCACAGATGATGACTCAGCAGACAATGATGCTGCTCCACAGCTGCAGCAGTGAAAGAAACTGGCAAAGGACAAAGTTAACCTGCCACTCAGCAAGGATGGTACACCATACATTCCCAACATATTGGACATGTGGGTGCCAAGGTTGAAAGATATCATGCAGACATTTGTCACATTGCACTACCATAGGTGTAACCACAGGAGGACTTCTGTTCATTGACATCCATAGCAGGGAAGGCATGCAGCAATTCAGAGGCAACTGTGCCATGGAGTGCAATAACAACCAACATGAACATTTACATTGCACCCAAGTTCCCTCCCCCAGACATTCCATTCAAAGAACCAACTTGACTAACACAGGATGAGTTGACAGCAATCTTGGAGTGGTGGCAGGAGCAGAAGATGCAGCATCCCAACAATATATTTGCATTCATGCCAGTTGGAGATGCCAATGTTGGTTGGGTGCCATTGGATGTGGAACAGGGTGCCAAAGACATCCCAGACCCAGCAGGGGGACAGAAAACAGCTGGCCAATTGACTGGGTTTGGGATGTGATCATGGCAACAAACTGGTAAGCAAGCAGTTGTACTAACTACATTATCAACACAATAATGTAATGGGTGTTACAGTGGTCAGCTCAAATACCAAAGGTGCCCCTCTGGCCAGTAGCTCCCAACCATCCCTGGTGCCCAATAGCAATAAGAGTACAAGGGCTTTGGCACTAGATGCTGATATGTCAGTTGAATTGCCAGCAAGACAACACCCAATTGCCATATTGGCAGCAGATGGAAATAACAGCTGCTGGGAGAGTGGTAAGCTGCCAGCCCTCACTTGATAGTCATGTTATACAACTTAACCCCATGTCTGCTGAAGGCCCCAGCTATGATTTCACCACCACACAGCAAATTCCATATGGTGTGCCAGTCAATGGTGGAAATTCTATGGGTGCTGGGGGGTCACAACAAGGTGGGTTTTCAATATCTGCAACTGTGTTGAATTGACAGGGGACATGTTTCAGACATTGCAGTGGAGAGCCCAAGTGCCAAGCCCCAAATGGCAGGCAGTGAAACAGTTGCCACAGCTCCTGTGGTGGAAGTGCTGGACCATGATTCAGCTGACACCCTCCATGCAGCACAAAATGAGCAGGTGCCAAAGAATAGTTGGAGGGTCCCTACACAGCTGAAGGCAAGATGGGAGTTGCTGATGAGGTCAACAGGCAATTAGCTCTTACAGCATCCCCAGCTATTGCCTAGTCCCTTGAAGAAATGCTGTTGACAATAGTAGCATACTTTACAATTTATGCAACAATTCACAGTAGGAATTACAATAAGTCCTCATCAATCTCCACTTCATCCTCACCATCCCAATCCTTTGTCATCAAATCTTCTATATATTGCTGTGTCTGCATGACCTGCTCTCCCCTTGCAAGCAAAAGCCAAAACCTTATGCTTGATTTGACCAAGATATTGCTGTAGTGATTGTATGTGGCAACAATAGGCCCATCAGTAGCAGTATTCAGCAGTGCTGGGTGTTCTGAGGCTGGTCCTGAGAGCAGAATTGCTAGCCACCTTGCCTTGGTCACTATTCAATTATTAACATATGTGAGAATGATATTGCAAAAACACATGTTGTTATCAGTCCTTCCTCATGAATACCTTGTATCCCCAAATCATCTGTGAACTGCTGAAGTGCTGCAAAGTGACCTAACAAAATTGAAAATGTGGTCACAATGAAAGGTGGAACACTCATGAGCAGCAGCATCTGTCTCCACTGACAGCCAAGCTCTGTGCCCCAATCCAGAGGCCATGGGGTTACTGTTGGCAGTCAGTTCTGCATCAGGTTCCTCATCCATGTTAGGATGATCCTTAGTGGGGGTTGAGTAGTTGTGTGTGGAGGGGATGCCACAAATGATACTGGCATTGGTGAGTGAGCTGTGTGTGCTGGCAAAGATGTTGGGGAATCCCAGCTGGGGGTGATGGCAGTTAAGGAGGGGATGGAATGAGCTGCTACAGGATCATCCCCTCTATGATTGGTACTGGGCTGTTGGGAAGAAGGTGATAATGGTGGGGAGTCCCACAAAGGTGCAACCACTCTTAGTGGCAGGCATTGGCATGGGCTGGCAAAAGCCTGTGATGAGGATGATGACAAGGCTAGCTGTTCAGGCCATGTGCCGGTGGCAGCTGCTGCTCCAAATGGCAGGTATTCAGGTTCATCTACTGCCATATGAACATCATCTACATTTGGCAGCCCCTGATGCTTCTTGCATGGCAAAATAATTAGGAACAGTTAGCCTTACATCCAACCAATTAATGACCACTTACTGCAGGTGTCCAGACTTCCTGGTCTCCACCTGACTGATTTTTGATCCATGATTGGGGTCACTGCTAATTCTGATGAGTGGATGAACTGTGTGGGATATTTGAGTGAATGCAATGTAGCAAAGCCTGCATGGATTATTTGGTCTTGTTTGGGTGCCAGCAATACTTGCAATGCTGGCACAATGGTTTAGCAACATAAAAAAAAGCAGCATGCACTGTTAACACCATTCTCCTTTAACACCTACTTTGCCCATCTAGCTTTTCATACTCCTCACTGACACAATGTCTGAACAAGCTCAATCTTCACAGGCCACCACCACCATTCCCCCCATCACCCTACCATGCAAAATTGTCACATATGCTGCTGACATTGTTTTGGAGGAGCTTTCTGGGCTAGAATCCAATAGAAACAGGCAGTACTGGCAAAAGGCAATGAATGTGATCTGGGAACAACTGGTATGTGCTATGCCAAATAATTTATCCATCCAACTCACACCAATGTAGGGCCATGTTCACCCATTGGTGGAAGAACTCCCCTCCAAATCTACCATTCCCACCCATCTCATTGCTGCAGCAAAGTGGATGAAAGATCTGGCCATGCTCACAGAATTGAAACAATGGCCAGACTTTGACCAAATTAGGGATGCAGGGGACACCAATGTTGTCAATCACCCATGGTATCAGGTGGGGCAGCCAATGGACAAGGGAAAGGGTCAAGAGGTCCCATCAGAGCCCATTCAGCTAAGTAGGCCAATCAGTGAGCCCACTGACACCTCTGAAGAGCCCTGTGGCAGAACAAGAAGCTGCCTTCCTCCCCCCACTGCTTGCCCAAAGAGTCAGTGGCCCAGGAAGCATGCAAAGCCTGCCACTGAAAGTGATGCTGATGAAGGTGCAGCATCTGTTTCTTGAGCTATTTGTGGTTGCTCTGTGGCCCATCTTGCCACTCCCACTGCCAACTACCCTGTTGTTGCCAAAGAAGACTGATGTGCTAGATGCAAAGAGAAGAACTTCCCATGTGTGGTGGAACTGGGGTCAGCATGCTGGCAATGCAGCTGTATGAAGTATCAGTGCAGCATCTTTGCAGAAGTCATGGCCACATGCTCCCAGTCAAGGCACCCCCCTCCCAGTCATCCCACCACCATCCCAGAAGCACCTTCTGAACCTCATCAAACACCAGCACCATTCCATCCCCAAAGCTGACACCATCCTTCCAGCCCTATTGTGGGGCCATCCATTGCCAAAGCCAGAGAACCTGCTGCAGCCCCCCAGCAGACAAGGAAACAGTGGGCACCCACTTGAAGCATGACTCCTGCAACTCCCAAGACAACCCCTGCAGCAACCACAAGCTCTTGCTGGCAAAGTATGTCTTTTATATGTCCCATTCCGATATTCTTATAAGATCCTAACATAGTTTTTGATGGAGTGGTCATTGTGACCCCATCATGGTGGCAGTCAGGTCAGCAGACATCAAGTCCTGTGTCATGAGGGCCAGCAACATCTACCAGCCATCCTGCTACCCCTGCCCACCTGGCAACACCCAATGCCACCCCTTTTGATTGCATGGAAGAGGAAATGGTGGCATTGCAGCAGCAGCAGCTAGACATGGCCCAGGATCTTCTCAATACCTGCCACAAGTTGGCCAATACACAGCAGATCCTTGCCAATACCCAGACAGAGTTGGAGACACTCTGTGATGTTGTTGAGGCCATGTGCCAGTGCCTTCTCCCATTGCAACATGCAGGACTTGATCCCTCCAGTGTCACACACCAAAGGTGTTGTGGACATGGTTACAGCTGACTCTGCCTAACTTGTCAATGAGTTGTGCACCATGCCATGCAGATGAAGACTAAAGCCCTCATGCATAGAAAGACTGCTGGACATGAGCAGTCATCAGTGCTAAAGAGAAAAGAGGAAGCAACTCAAGTGCCCATCAAAGCGTTTTAGCACTCAAGTATGGCATTCTGGTTTTCATCATATCTCCACCATTTCCAAAGATATCAACTCCATTCTCACACTTGCTTAAAGTGCTCAGCCATGTGATTCTGCCTTCCAAGTTTGGAAAGGATCCTTGCACCCTATGCATTTCTACAGCACTCCATCCATCAGACACTCATTTTGCTAAGTCAATCAGATATGACTGCCTCTTTGTTGATCATCTCATTTGTCTCTTTTGCCAGAGATAGTGGCTATGTATATCTGCCAGGTGTTCCCACCAGCTTCCATCCTGAAGCCCCCTGGTTCATTCCATCATCATCAGCCCCATCCCATCCCATGCAGCTTGGTCAGCATGTTCTCCTTGTCAGTATGACTTCCAGAAGGATGTTCTTTGGTTGCCTCAGGTCTGTCACTCAGTTACAAAGGTCTTATGTGGTTGTTTTGGTCTCCCCACTTGATGAAGCATATGGATCCTTCCTCCCTGCTCCCTGCAATGTCTTTGTTCCAATCTCATCCATCACTCTCCCCACATTGCAACAGCTGCAGTATAATCTACTGTTCTCCATCCTCCCTGATCACATCCATGATGAGTATGACATGCATCTTGCCTTGTTATTGCAAGACCCAGCAGAAGACATCCCCCCTTCTCCCTCTCCTCCATCAGAGCCCTGTTCATGAAGCTTTTATTAACTTTGCTGAGAGGACAAATGGGTGGGAGACCCAATTGCCTATGCTCCCATTGCCCCACTCACCCCCAATGCCCTAGCCCTTTGACACCTGACTCATGCCATCCTTTCCTGGAATTAATACTTCCCTATCTGGAAACACTGTCCATCTGTCATCCCATCTTTGGATCTAGTGATGTCTCTGCTGAGATCTAACATGCATTGCCACCCCCTATGTGATACCAGTGTGCTTACTCATGTTTTGACTCATACTGTGATGTTTTGACTGTCCTTGACTCATTTGTTGTCAATACTTACCAATCCTCTTTGCTTGCTTACTTTTCATTTCTTGCTTACTCATCATGATTACTCATTGCTTACAGTCCTTATTCATTACTTACCAAGCATTTGTGCCTCATTTGTCATAAGCTGCACTCCCCCCACAGTATATAAACCCCCCTGTACTCAGTAATCAGTTCTGTTATGCCTGTGTCAGGGGTCTTTCCTTTTTTGACTTCTCATGGTCATGTGTGTCACATGCCTCATCATGTCCCTAATAACTGTTGTCATCTTGGGCATGTCTATGCTCAAAGGACAGCTCAGATCTCCAGTGGTCATGGTATTTCCAATACCCTTTAATGCTGCACACCTGTAGGTGATCCAGTGATCCACCCCCATCTCTGATGAATGGTCAATTTCATACTTTGCCTCTGACTCATATTTATTGCTCTGATCATTTGCTTCTTGCTCTGGTGTCAGGCCCCTTGCTGCACATTGATCGCACAGCTGGTATGGCCCTTTTTCCCTGTACTGCCCTTACCATATGACACCATATGACTCTTTCTTATTTCATTGTTTACTGCTGTGGATACTTACTGTCACCTTGGTGTGACTTGTACAGTACTCTTGTCCTGAGTTATTTATACAGCCATACCATACTTTGTATCAGTTTTTTGATAGCTTGCAACTCAGCTTCATCCCTCTGCTTTCATCCTTGTTCCCTTCCCCATTGTGATCTCAGAAGAACTCACCAGTGGAAGTGAACTTTGTCAGACCTTCGCAGTAACTGAGCCATAGGGGCTATGACAAGTTTGGCCCATAGACTCCCTCTTGCACCACTTGTGACTAGTCCATTTGACAAAGTCACTCAGCTCAGGCATAACAAGTTCAGTCCATCTCAGTCATAACTCATCATTGACAGTTGAGGCTCATTTGGAAGGGTCTTTCTACCACCATTCATCTGAGGTATCACCTGTGCTTAGTCAGCGCATTTGATTAGTCATTGCTCCACTCTTGCATAACTCAACATCAACTTGCACCAGAACTCCTTTCAGCTGAATACCTTTGCTCTATCCAGCACCCCCTATCAAGTCCATATTCATTCATCTACTCCTGTGTAACTCAATGTCAACTTGTGCCAGGAGCATGTCTCATTGAAGATCCTTACTCTAGCCAGCATCCCCCTCACAATCATTACTCTTTCATCTTCTCCTGCATAACTTGTCAATGACTTGCACTAGGAGCACCTGCCATTGAAACTCCCCCCCACATTAGATTTTTCTGCCCTCCAGGTTCCATGAAGGTAAACCACCACTCACTCTTATTTGTCTTTGGTGTTGGATTTGTTTGGCTTACACCAGCTTTCCACACTTTGACTCACACTGGCCCATCCTGCCCTGGCACCATTGGGATGTTGCTTAGTACTCATCCAGTGTGGGACACAACTTCTGGGAAGTGTGCAACTAGAGGAAAGCTGAAGGGAGAATTCCCTAGGATTGACCTGAGGGGTGCTGCATGGAAGGAGAAGTCAAGGATTACCCTAGAAGGGGTGGGGTAATACATGCAAGGGTTACAGAATTTAATCCTGGAGGGATGTGGGCATGCAAGGAACAGTGAGATGGGTATATGAAATTCCAAGAAGCCAATTTGCAATGAGAAGAGTGTATTCAAGGTGAGAGGGATACAGGGTAAGGAGTGCAGGATTGGGAGACACAAGAGACATGAAGACCACTGGAGACACTGTAGATGCTGTAGACTCAATATATGCACTTAGACTCTGAGAACTCTCAAACTTGTGGAACACACACAGATAGCAACTCTAAAGGTGGGTGGTTTATTTCCAACATTATGACAGAATTATATAGTACAAGGGAAGTAGGTATGAGTCAGAGTAAGGTGGGGCAGAAAAGCTAAAAATCTGGAAAATACAGGAAAGGATGACAGATGTCAGCAAATTACAGATGCACATGAAATAGTCTGGCAAGTAGTAGATGAGAGAAAAAACAGGTCAACAGTAAGGGGTATCTTCCAACAGAACTAGGGTATGTGTACAAGTGAGAGGGGGAAGCACAGGAGGGCAGAGTGCACTGGCATGAGGTCCAGCTTGTGGAATTTAGGGAAATAGAGATAACTGGAGTTTTTTAGAGGCAACTGGCATGAATGAGTGGTGACATGGTTGGGCAGTGGTGCAGCTACTGAATTCCAGATGACTCTGGGTGAATGCAGAATTTCTGGATCAGCTTTATTGATAACTGGGCAACATGCTGAAGGTTGGGAGAAATTCTGAAGGCAACAGGGGTTGGGAGGAAACACAAGGTCACAAGTGGGAAAAATCCCAAAATGGGTTTGTCACAGAGGCTTGCAGAATTTAGTGACAGATTTGTGTTCCAGCCTCAGGGAGTATACAACTCCCTACACTGGCAGTCATTCCTGATAATGGTGCCAGAATGCTTGACCTTGCACCTACCACAATGGTTCAGGAGGTTGCCATCAATCCTGATATCCTCCACAATCTCCCAGGTGAGTTGCTTTCTCTGGCTGTTAACAGCCTTATTGCAGGACCATCTGTTGGTGTCAGGGTGACTGGCCAGATGCCAATATATTTGTCTTTGGGGACAGCTGCCAATGATGCAAATGAGGATGATACTGATGATGAAGGTGTTGCTACATGGATGGATGTTGATTAACATTTCCTTTTTGTCTATTATACCATACCCCTGTTTGGCTATCCCTGTACCTTTGAATGAGCATTCCTGCCTTTCCTTTAAATAATGCCAGTCAATGTGAATCCAGTCCCCCAGAATGCCTGCACATGGGTATAGTCTAGTGACCTGAACAGATGCAAATCCACCCATATAATCCTGCCTGTATTGCTGACCCAGTGCAATCCAGACATATCCTTGCAGTATGGTGATACTAGTACATTTGTGGCACAGACAGTGACAACATGAGAATCCCATAGCATCAAATACCATTGTGTAACCCAATGCAAAGCCTGGCAAGATATGTTACCAAGGCATTATTGACAATGGTGAGCTTTATTCCATGCTTGAGAATGCTCTGGCATACTACCTCTAGACTGCCACATTCTGCCACACCTTCTGGAAGACCCTAGACTTGCACTGCTAAAATGAGGTGCTGCAGCATGAAGCACCTTCAAACACCCCTGTATACAGCAGTAGTTCTGCATGCCAAGCTCCACCATTCACCATACAATGCATGCCCCCCTGGTCCTGAATGCTTCTTTGGTTCCCACTTCCTCTTACCTACTGCTGTACACTTCTGCAGCATGGCTTAGTGTAACACCATAGCATATTGAGCTCTTTGGGCTCCCCTACAATCTTTTACCACATTCCAGTACTGCATGGCACTTCCCTCACTTGAACCACATAGTACCAAACCCTTGGCCACCCAATTCCCATTGGGTGCCACATGATGTTGGGCCACTCCACTGTATAACAGCCCTTCTTTCTCCTGTTGGAGTGAAACAACCCCTGTCCTTACTTGGACTTAGGCATGTGATCATGTCACTTACATAAGCTGTTAGAGTGCACACATACACTAGTAAAATTTACCTAGTCCCTCAGTGGCTTGACAGACTACTGAGGTTCCCTACAGATTCCTCTCTGGGTTTCCCTCTGCAACCCCACAGACTTCTTCATCTCCCCATACCAGTGGCTGCTGGGCAAAGGCCCCCAAATGCCATTCACTTCTACTCCAATTCAGAGATTGCCACTTCCTGCCAGTTACTTCACTCCAACCTAGCATTTGCCACTCCATGCTGGTGACTGCTCCCCTATGCCAGCAACTGACTGTTACTTTACCAGCATACTTGCATTGCCTAAATCTGCCATTGTGGTGAGTCCTCCCAGGTATAGCCTGGTAGACTCTCCAATACCACAACAGCACACATATCCCTGGATCACTACTTGTCATCCTGTGCCATACACATGAATCCCAGTCATGGCAGTGCTCTGCTACAGTCATGGTTGCTGCTAGTAATAGGGCTTTCAGTATTCCAATAATCCTACCAGCATCCAGTGAAATGCAGCAGCCTGTTATGCTGCTGTATGTATGACTGGACATACCATGTAGTCATGTTTGGCTGGACTATGCACAGGATGCCCATCTAACCTGTGCTATGCTATATATGTCCCTATCACATGGTGATATTCTATTTGAAGCCTCTCCATGTGACACCTAAAAATGTAATTGCAGCTGATTCATCTGTCACCCATGACAATACAATTGTAGCCAATCCTGAATGATACATGCCCACATAATTACAGCTGATCCCTACATTATGGTGACAACTTGTAGGTTGGCTTGACCTCTGCTGGCCTGTGTCACATGGCCAATTGTCAGCCTCTGCTGGCTGTGTCACATGGCCTAACTAGGTACATGGGCTCAGCTTGCATTTGAAGCATGCACAGTGATTACATTTTAAAATACCCCCTGAAAGATGATGTGTTGAGGTCAACCATACATAGAATGATCAACAAGTCTGAGGTCTGCAGATATTCCATTGCCTTGTTCATTGGTATCAATCCCCATGTTCAGGTCAAGGTATGTTGGTCTGGATTCTTGCTGCTGAACACAGATCAATCGCTTCTTCTAGCCCATGCCGAGTTGTATATCCCCTGAGAGACCACCCAAGTACGCACCTACCTCTGCAGGGGACCACGTCCAGACGCGTCTGAACGAGACCTATCATCGAAACGCCTCCTTGAGCGACTAGGTATGATGAAAAATGAGTCGTTTTAGACACAGTTAACCCATATGCTCTCAATTTTGTTCCTGAATGCTAAATACAGAAATGCTTTATAGGACGCTTCCACAACCTTAACTACGTAACGAACGTTCGACTTGGGGAGTTGCACCAGTACAGGTTACCTGATCACGCCCATGAACCTTCTGGGAATATTGGTCAGCGCTGAGAAGATTTCGTTGGCTGAGTGGCTCCATATCAGCGCGCATGCCCATAATGAAGTTTCATTTCGTTTCTTATCAGATGAGTGTTGCGTACTTATACCAAGGGTGAATCGTAAGGCTGCGCCCGTGAGCGAGCCTTAAGATGTCTCTGGCAGAAACTGCGGCCTCTGTGAGTGGCGCCTTCGATAGCATACCCATCATGTGCGTGGTTTCCTACGTTCTCCAGCACTACCTAAGCTCTCTTATCGGACAGCGATATAGGACATGCGTCGACACCTGAGGAACGGGCTGCGTTGGCTCGGCAGATCAGGGATGCTTGCATGAATGTTGGGTTCTTTTACAGTGAGCACAGACCCTCCTGTCTTAATATCTATGACTTCCCAACGCGCGACTCGCAGTTAGCAACCATGGTATACCCCAGGAGACCATTGGCAAGGTCTGTTCGGCCATGGAAGCTTACTTTTCTCTCCCACTGGAGACGAAGATGAAGGTAAGCCTACGTCCTCACATCACTTGATCTTTGGCTCATCTGGAGAAGCTTTACCACAGAGATAAGAATTTCAGGGGATACGAACCCGTGTTCAGCTCCAACGCCGACCCAGCCAACAGAGCCGACCTACATGAAGGCTTCATATTTGGTTGGGAAGAATTGGTGCCCAAGGAAAACGACGAAAAGCGAACGAATGATGGTGCCATGGCTGGTGCGAATGTATGGCCCTCGGAACCCTCTGGGTTCCGTGAAGCCTGCCTCAATTATTAGTACGCTCCATTCTAACATACCGTTCGAGTGTGCCTCATTCCGTTCCGTGGTGAAGCCATGCAGCAGTTGGTATCGGAAGGGTCCTGTTCCACTTATTTGCCCTTGCATTGGATCTCCCTGCAACGTACTTTGATGACAAGGCACGGTCGCGCCTACGTATCCAATTGTCTTAGCTGACGGTTTTCAGACCAGGAATTCTGCTGCATCCATGCGTTTGATCCATTACCCACCTCAAACTGGTCCCGAAGGCGATGGTATCGTTGGAATCGGTGCACACTCAGAGTAAGGCATCCCACCTATTCCCTTGAATCTGCCCTGACAAACCTCTTCATAGTTTCAGGGTTGGGGGTCTCATCAAAGCATATAGAATCTCGAACTGAAATGACATGCAGTGTTTCACCATCTTATGGCAAGAACCCGATATTCAGGCTCTTGAACTACTGAACTCCGAGAAGCAATGGGTAAAGGCACCACCGATCCCCGGAACGCTTGTTATCAAGTGTGTGGAAGCTTGAATGACATCTGAATGATCTGACTGCTTGCAACTAGCATTGGTGACCAACTTGCACGATGGACGAGTGAGTGTCAATCCAGGTATACATACTGATTCCTGTCTCTCACGCTCTCCTGGTAGACGACGTATTTAGGTCGACCGTGCATAGAGCGATCAACAGGAGCGGCGTTCGTCGATATTCCATTCCTCTGTTCTTCGGCACGGATTATCACGTCCAGATCGAAGTAAGTAGGCCTTGCTTGTCACTACGGCACCCAGATCAATCACCTCACCCAGCCCATGCCGAGTTGTGTATCCCCTGAGAGACCGCCCAAGTACGAACCCGTCGCTGCAGGGGACTACGTCCACCAGCGTCTGCAAGAGGTGTATTACCAAGACACCGCTACCTCCTGATGTGGCTGGGCAACTTGTCGAGGAGTCAATTTATAATTGAATGCACGCTTTTTACATAGCGCGAGTGGTATTTGTTAGATAGGTTTCCAGCCTCGTCTCCCGCATCTTGTTAGCAGTTGCGTCCCGTTCTTCAGTCGTTAGTTCCAGTTGGGCAATTGCCAATACTGCTGACTAGCAGCGTATTTCTGTAAATTTCGGCCAATAATTCAATCATTGCGGGTGCTCGCAATGCTTATACACATTCTTCAATGGCGCACTTCTAATTGCTATTCGCTGAAGGTAAGCCTATCACACTCTTGGGTAGAGCCCAACTTGGTGATGCAGCATTACCTGTCCTACTGATGTATCATACCTTACCACTGTAGCATACCTGTGATGCAAGATCACCTAGCTCTGTTAGGCCCAGTGTGATGCATCATATTACACCACTATCCTCTTTTGGCTGCCATGCCACCCCATGCCACCATCAACCTGCAGCAAGCCACCCCCCCATGTAGCATGCTTCTTTTGGCAGTCATCAACAATTTGTCACCCTGACTGTGACAACTGCATGGACTGTTGACAAATCCAACAGACCAACAGACATCACAGTAAAGTGACTGTGAAAAGGCATGTCATTTATGTATGCAGTCCCATCACCTGTACACAGTTCACATTTTTGTAGGATGACAAGCTGAAGGATTGTCAAGTCTATAGAAAGGAATATACTCAGACTTCAAGTTGGTTGAAGCTTTAATAATTAACTACCTATAGAAAGGAATATACTGTAGGTAGGTAAGTAAGTGTTCCAATATAATGAATGGAATGAGTCTCACCTCAGACTTCAAGTTGGTTGAAGCTGAGGTGCAGTAAGAAAAATAAACTGCTAAGTGTCCGCTTTTGGATTATGTAATGCTGTGCTCAGTGAACCACAACTAAGGTAAAAAGTGATAAACTCCAACACACATGCGGACTGGAAAGTTCACTTGCAGTTGCACACAGTAAGCACATGGACAGATTAATTCAGACATAGCAGTAGGACAAAGGGTATAGCAGGGCCAGACCTCTATCTACATGATCAGGCACCTTTCTAGCTCTCTTGCCTGGTGCTGCTCAAATTGATATGAGGCACTTGGGCAAATGTTGTTCACAAATCAATGACTGGAAAAACTGGCCACAGCACACTTAGTATACTCACAGAATGGTATGTTGGACAGCACTTTGGTTCCAGCAGTGAGAAGAGAGGATATTGCCACAGTGGATGGCAAGGATGGAAAGGAGGAAGATGAGTTTCAGGTGGTTGAGGGAGACAAATCAGATTATGATGTCCAGTTAGCATGACAGCCAGGTGAGTATGACTTGTGATGTCTGTGTGAGCAAGCTTGTGGCTGCACACTATGGTTATCCAGAACTCATTGAGTGCACCCAGTGCTATTTATATGACCAACTCAACCCCAATGCAGAGATGTCTGGAGCCCATGTCAGTCTTTGTCAATGTCCATCCTTTGATGGTGACATCAAGGTGTTTAACTCCACATCAGCCACCTGCTATGCACCAAGCAATCATTCAGGACATGGTAGAATGCACTGTGATGTCATATGCTGTATACCATGGTGGCAGGGTGGGTCAGCATGATATGATTGCATAGGATGACACAGGGACTGCTGCTAGAGGTTTTTGACAATGAGCTGGGATTTCTGTGCTGTTGAAATGAGCTGTCTTCTTTCTCTTGATAGCATTCTTCAATTCTTCTACCTGCACATAAGCTCTTGCTAAGGTGCAGTGGTCCTCTTCATTGGCACTCTCCTCTAGATCTTCATTGACTAGATAGGAGGAGGGATGTAAGTCTACTTGGTATTCCAAGACTTCCTCATTGCTGAAGAACATTGTGCTGACAAGGTGGGGAGGGGTAATGCATCCACAAGGCAAGGTTGACTGCTGACTGGGCTGCTAAGGTTTGCTGAGGCAATGATCAAGTCACACATGGCAAGGAAGTTGTCAATGTTTTCTTTAAAATTCTGACCCACAGCTGTCCTAGGAATATCAGAGCTGTCTGGCATGAAAAATCTTCCCCCAATCAGGGAGCATTTTCCAGCTTGTATGTATTCATGGCACAGTGTGCACTCCACAGTATGGTGGCCATTGGTTCCCCCACAGAAGAAACACCATGGATCAAAAGAACAGCAGAATTGGCCTTCTTGACCTTGTTGAGGAAGTGAGGCAGAGACTGGTTGCTGAGTGACCTGAACATACTCTTGTTTCAAGATAGTGGGAACCAATGATGAGGAAGTTGGTGCAGAATTCTGGGGAAACAGTGCCAATGAATCTGGCTGAGGGAGGTTCCATTTGGCTCCACTGAGGAGATAGTTGGCATGTTTGTAGACTATCAAATTCCCATGGTTCATCGATATCATAATCTAGGTCAGAAAGTTGCAATTGTGTGAGCAAGGAATTCTGGAACCTCAGGGGAAACCTCTCTAGGAATTTCTTGTTGACATAGTCCTCAGGGAGTTTCATCTTTTTCTGAATGAGGCCAAGGATGCAACTGAATTCCTGAATGTATTTCCTGAGATCTTCCAGCAACTCCATTGGCTTCTGAACCTGGTGGTAGAGTAGAGTATCAAGGTCAGCTTTGGTATAGTGATGATGTTTCACTGAGGCTCCTGGGTAGTAGTTCAGGAGTTCTTTGGAGAATGCATCCCATTCATTGAAGCTGTCTGTTGCAGCATCTAAGGTGGACCAAAATCCTGCCTTGTTGTGGTCTGTGTAGCAAATGACCCAGTGAATCTTATCTTTTCTGGAAACAAAACTGGCATCAAGGCAGAGTTGTTCAATGTCTTCAAGGTAACAAGTGATATCTTCAGTGCATCTGGAAAAATTCAGGGCCTTGGTCAAACCCCTGAGCAGCATATCTTTAGCTCCAGACATTATGCAGAGAGGTGTAGAATTCTGGTTTGGAATTTGGAGAATAGGAGGAACACAATTCAAAAGAGGCAAGGGAGTGGAATTCTGAGCAGGTATTTGAGTTGGAAGGGTGATAACAGAATTTTTGATTAAGGAGTGGGAAGGAAGGAGTAGCTATTCAGCAGCTAGTTCTGAATTGTTGGGTGACATGAACAAAGAGGAAGATAGTTCTGATAGAGGCAAATGTTCTTGATGCTCAGTGGGAGGTGTGATGGGTTCATCAAAGTTGAAACCTCTGGGAAATGCTGGGTAAAACACTGGGGATTCAGGACTCCAAAAGATCTCATCTAATCTGAGGTCTGAGTCTGATGAGTGTGGTTCTGAAATGTCTCTGGGATCAGCTACCAGGATTAGGATTTCTGATGAAGAAATAGATAGTCTTCAGAAGGGCTCTAGGAGCTCTTTGAGTTCAGTTCTTTGATGAGTGGGTTGTAAGGATCTCCTTTCCAGATCTACAGACCCCTTGTGGTGGGCTCCAAAGCATTGTGGGACACTGCTTCTGGGAAGCATGTGACTAGAGGAAAGCTGAAGGGAAGATTCCCTAGGATTGTCCCAAGGGGTGCTGAGTGGAAGGAGAAGCCAAAGATACACTAGAAGGGATAGGGTATGCAGGTGAGGATTGTGGAATTTAATTCTGATGGTTTGTTGGCACATGAGCACAGTGAGTTGGGTATACAGAATTCCAAGAGGCAGATATGTGATGAGAAGAGAGTATCTGAGATAAGGGGGACACAAGATGAGGTGTGACAGGCCAGGAGACATGGTAGGTACAAGAAACACTGAAGACACTGTAGACACTGTAGGCTCAATAGACTCTTTATTACTCTGAGGGACTCTTGAACTCATGAAATGCATGGATAGTGACTCCAAAAGTGCATGCTATTTTTCCAACACTACAGTGGAATTATATAGTACATGGGATGCAGGTATGAGTCAGAGTAAAGTGGGGCAGAAAAACTCCAAGGCTGGAAAATAAAGGGAAGGATGACAGATGTCAGTGAAGTATGAATGCATGTGAAATAGTCTGATGAGTAGTAATTGAGAGTAAAAGGGACAAAGGCAAGGGGGGGTATCTTCCAACAGAACAATGGTACATGTACAGGTGAGAGGTGGAGTTGGCAGGAAGGGCAGAACTGCAGAAGGGAGGAGCCTACACATATGAAGGATGATCTGTGGAATTTTGGGTGACAGGGGGAACTGGAGTTTTTTAGAGGTGAATGACACTGATTGCTGGTGATGTGGCTGGACAGTGGCTCAGATGTGGAATTCCAGATCAGTATATTGATGTCTCTGGGTGAATGTGGAATTTTTTGGATCAGCTTATTGATGGCCAGGGGACACATTGGAGGTCAGGGAAAACTCCGAAGCCTAAAGGGGGTGGGACAAAACATGAGGCAACAAGTGGGAAGAATTCCAAAGGAATAGAGCAATAGGGGCTTGTTGCAGGGGCAGTGGAATTTACTGATGTTCCCTGTTTCAGCCTCAGGGAGTATACAGCTCCCTACAGCAGTTCAGAGAATGATCTACTCTGTGGTCTGCTCATCACTCATTGTTTACTTTTTTTTCTCATTCAAGTTTCAGGGCCATTCACACTCCTGTGTTCTGGTCAAATGGTTTCTACCATTTGGTGATGCACTGGATCCCTTGACAGGAACATGGGTCATAGTGCCAGAGGTAAATGCTGCTGGACACCATGTTCAAGTGGTCATTTCTGTCAAATCTATTCTGTGGGGCATTCATCTGATTCACTGCAGAAATGAGTTTTTGTCCAGGGAAGATTTAGATGGTGTCAGACCAGCTACCTGTACTAAATACATACCTAACTCAATGCCTGTATCAAATCTGTGCTTTGGAAATATCAAAGAACCTTCCTGTACTAAATCCAGACTGCGAGAAATCTTAGAGAACCTGCAGAAATATCTAGACATATGATTTCATCACAAATCATGTGTCCATGCCAAATCCATAAGCCAAACAGGTCAACATATCATCTGTTTGTACCCTGCCAAGTTCTCACTTGTCTGCATGCTGATTGCCTCCAGACAGACCAATGGGTTTTTTTCTCAACATTGGGACACATGTGTACCCACCTGCCAGTGCACCATCCTGCATTCCAGACAGCTCATTGACACTTTGCAGAAAAAATTTGTAAGTCCCTCAGCACTGACTCACATCATGACCAACTTGATATCATTCCAGCTCCCTATCACACACCCTGGCATGTATCACATTTCCTTCACACTGCCAGCATCAGGCATTGTGGTAAGCAATTCATCCAGCTCTGTAGTATATAAACTTATTTTTATTTTCCAAGACTCTTGAGATAATGACTGTGCTTCCTGTCCAATACAGGGATGGACAAGTCCAAGTTGATCCCATTGAAACACCCAAGCCCTGCAAGTCTATGGGTCATGACAAACAACCAGTACCCACTTCCAATCTTGGCAAGGTATCTTTATCCCCATCACTTTTCAATACACCAGGAAAAACTCCATCAAAGGACAGGGCTGGTAAGTCAAATTGTACATGCTCTCCCTGGCTATTGGAACCTGATACTAACCTTCATTTTGCCAGACATTGATGATAGTGCCACAGAGCCAGAGAGCAATGACAAGCAGATAGAGACCACATTATCTAAGGCAGGTATTCTTTTTCTTCTTGTGTCTGTTCATCTACCAAAAAGACCCAGGGTGATGGCCTCATCATGGTCCACAACCAACTGCCTTTGCAGTCTTTGTCACTCTCTCCAAGAATTGGTCAGCACATTTGTCCTTGTGAGGTGTATGCAAGCATTATGTGGAGATCCACCACTTGAGTTCACCCAGCCTGACACCCCTTCCAAGCATCTGCTTTCTCCCACTCCACTTACACTAACACAGAAACACCTCAAGGTTGCAGAAAACTATATGCATGTGCTCCTGTTTGTCATAGATACACCAAAATAAGAATTTAAATTGATTTGTAAAGTGCATGTATGCATTGACCAACTACAGCCTCTCTCCCTTTTAACCCATCCCCAGCCTGCCATGCCCAAGGCATATCCATGCAACTGCAAGAGCTACAATTATTGGGGAAAACTAGTCAATTATGAGATGAGACACACACATGAACACACAGACCTCTGACAGAGGACATCTACCTCACAAGGCATCCATCATGGTTTGATCATCCCCCATCTATCCAGCAAGCCACCATCCCTTTTCTTGCCTTATCCTACCAGGTGCCTTATTTTACCCCCCATAACAAATTTTCCTGATCCCCCTGCAAGCTCCTCTTCAGTGGTCAAGCAACAAATGATTGACCATGGCACACTTACACAGGAGGACATCAATATACAAGTATTTTGTAGTGAGCTGCCAAATCTAGGGCCAAACTTCCATTCTCCAGAAGCCCTTCTTGATGTCATTGACTATTACAGCATGTATAATGCAGTGATGATAGCAGGTGCTCAGGCCCTGACTGCATATCATGTGCATCACTTACCCCCAGACCCTGAGGGGCATGTGCTCCAGCATGCCACAGACAAGGCCCTTGAAGAGATCCAGAGAGTGCAACAGGAGCTTGCAGATGACCTGGTGTGGGACCCCAATGTGTCTGCAGACATAGATGATGAGATACCAGATGTCGATTTTGATGTTGAGGAGAATGTGGACTTTCCAGATGCTGCTAACCCCCAGGAACAGTCTGAAGATAATCCAGATCCCTTTCAGGTGAATGATGACTCAAGTCATGCTCACTTCACAGATCTATCAACCCAGCCATCATACCTTGTTGTCATCTACATGATGATGACATGGCTTCACCTCCAGTGGCACCTCCCTCACACAGCCTGCAACACTGTTCTCAACATTCTGTCATGTCTTATGCTTGCTCTATGCCCCTCTCTTATCCCTCCATTCATAACACTACCTTCAGCTATGAAAGTCCTGGGCCTTGACCTCTGCATGCTCAAACTTCCATGCTGTCCCTCATGCCATGAAGTATATCTGCCTGCAGGTTCACTCCACACCCAAGATGAATGTATTCCATGCAAGACACCGCTTTTTTTACCTGATCAGACAAAACATGGCCTCTTGCATTCAAAGAAAATTCCACACATCAAATATCCTTATCTCCCCCTCTCTGAACAGATCCAGTTGCTCTTAAGTATCCCTGGTGTCAAGGATCCACTGGATGATTGGCATGCATGCCCATGCTCACCTGAGGACTACACAGATATTTTCAACAGTGAAATCTGCTGAACAAAGCTAAAGGCCCCAGATGGAACTCTTTTTTTTGCTAATGGCCCCCAGGATCATCATGGACCAAATGGAGAACTTCAGATCAGTGTCAATCTAGGGATAGACTGGTGAGTAAAATTAATGATGTGCTGCTGCTGTCTGCTATCTTATCATATATATGCTTCTGATAGGTTCTCATATATTCACAGCAACATCACCCCATCACATTCCTTGTGTCCAACCTCCTTTTCTATATGTAATCTGCCACCAGAATATAGGTATGTCTAATCTGCCTAATAGTGAGGTGTTTGTAATTGCACTATGTCAGATACTGCACATCCAACCTTCTACTTATGAGCATCTTGCCTGGACCCAAGGAGCAGAGCCCTGATGAGATCCAACATGTTCTTAGGCCAATTGTCTCTGACTTGTTACATCTTTGGAAAGATGGGATTCAAGTCTTGACACCCTCATCTCCAAATGGTATCAATTACATATTGTGGTTATTATTTTACCATGCTGACCAATGACAGGTCGCCTTGTCCATGTTGTCCTCATTGCAGTCATTTGCAATAAACCAGCAGCTCATAAAATTGGAAGATTTGGGTCTCATTCCCATACTTATGTCTGTCATGACTGCTGGATCTTGAAGGCCAACAAAGACAAGGCAGAGGCCTTTGTCTGGGACAGTATGTTGACTGGCAGCTTTTTCTTCATGTTGACTAAATGATTTTTAGCCTTTTGAGCTTGTACAAATACAGAACAGCATGAACTTGGCCAATGGTACTCTCAGTTAACAACAGCCACTGCACACAGCAACTTCATTAAGGACTTCACAACTTGCTTTACCCAACTCTCCCACCTCCCATATTTTGATCTTGTGAATCAGATCATTATTGACCCCATGCATAATCTGTTCCTTGGTACACATCACACACCACTCTTCTACCTGACTGATATCTCACTCTATACTCCTTGCAGGTCTTGTCAAGACCCATTTTTACAATATCTGGGTACAGGGCAAGATCCTGCATCCAAACCATGAACTGCACATATTCCATGAACTTCTAGCTGGTGTAAGTAGCATTTTCTAGTATGTTATCACTCTTACTAACACATGGTAAAGTTTGAGATCCCAACTTCATGCAGCAAGCTTCCAACCGACATAGGTGTACCAGCCAGAGGTTCATTGACTGCCAACCAATGGTTGCTACTTGCCACCATCTATGGACCAATCACAGTAAGTTATCTGCCCTATTCCACATGCAAGCAAATGAAAACTATTCTCAGATCCCACAACTCTGGAACATTTGCATATCAGATGCTCAGCAACAAAGCACTCTCACTGATTGTGTAATGATGATCACTAAACAGGAGTTGGAGAAGGCATCAAGTGAAGAGAAGAAGAAGGAAGAAGCTCAGGCACTCAAGGAGGCATGGTCTCAAGGAAAAGAAGCTCTTGTTGCCAAGAAAGCTTGCATCAGTGCAGCAAAAGCCACTGCTAAAGAGGCCAAGAAGACAGAGAAGCTCAGACTTGCTGCAGAGAAGAAGGCCAAGAAAGCCCAGGATGCTGAGAAAAAGCAGGTGAGTGTGTGCTCTGTCACAGTTGTAAGACTGCTAACTCATTGAGTTTCAAGCTTGTGAGGTCCAAAGGAAGCTCAAGTCACATCACCATTGCTGCAGACATTGTCACAAATGATGGTCCAGACCATGCTATGGGCAACATCATTGCCACAGAAGAGGAGCCAGAGGGCAAATGCATTCTTCATTGTGACAATCCTGCCAATTTCCTCAAGTTATGTGCTGCCATTCACCTTCTTATCAAGAGCTCAATCAATGACCAAGAGATCATGTCTGCAGATACCCTTCTGTGAGACTATTGCTTGGGGTTTATTCATGTGCATTTTCCTCCCATGTACTGACTCTACTCATGACATTTGATGTACTAGTTATACAGTTCAGGATGCTTGAAACCCAATCATCACTATGCAACCCACACAGCCCAATATGTTCGCAACTTCAGCCCCTTGAGTGGCTTCTGGACATTCCTATTTGAGCAGCTCAACAAGATTCTCAAGATGTTCAAGATGAACAATCATGCTGACAGAGAATCAGAGACAATGTTCTTCAATGAATTTCACAGGATGTGCCAGTCAAGCAGATTGGTATGTTGCCATTGACATATTCAGCATACTAACACTCTACATAGGTATACTCCCATCGAAAAACAGCTGATCAACCATTGGGATGCAAGGTATCAGAAATAATGCTGAAGGCTTCCACAGAGGAATGAGGAACAGTTGCAGCACTAGCCACCCTCTCAAAGGACCTCAATGAGGCACACAGTGAAGGTATTGGATCCTTTCTTGTCTGTGATTTCCCTTGACATCATCAACCCAAAATAGGTCTGGCCTATGGTCTAAGTCCATGCCAACATCTCAAACACTTGCCATACAAAACATACAAGGCCCTGGCATATGCTATTTGTTCACAGGTGCCAGATACCCCAGTGCATTGCCAGAATCACCAGCCTGTTGCTGCTCACAGCATTCCCTTGGACCACACCATAACTTTCTTCAACTATGTGATCATTGATGGCAGGCAGTGTCATGCCTCATGCACCCTGGGGTCAAGGAACTCTTCTCTTGTTCATGTTGCAATCCCATGTGAAAATGGACAACCTCCAACCAATAGCTATGGTGAAGTTCTTGAGATATTTTGCTTTGACCAGGACTTCCATTACCAGGGCCAATCAATGTACTTTGTTTGCATGCAATGGTTCAAATGCTGGGACAGTGGAAGAGATGACATATGGGATGCATTGTAAGTTTGAGTACTCATCTATCTTATCCTACTTAACTCATATCTCTCAAGTGGAAGTGAGGTGGGTGTGTGGTTGTGGGAGCTCAAGGAATACACCAGTTCAGATACACTCCTGCCTACACTTATCGACCTGGTTTGGATCCTCAATCATGTCACTCTGAAGTCAGTGTATATTGGTATCAATTGCAAGAAAGCATGGGCAATGGTTGATCTGGTGAAGGTGCATACATACTTGGACATGAAGTACATCACAGGTCTGAGTTGCAAGGTTAGAAGTAGGAACATAGTGCAGACATGTACTACCATCAACCATTGTCTGTTGTGAGAAATGAAGGCTTGTTACCTCTTTCAAGGTCAGATATCCTCATTGCCACCAAGTTGCTTAGCCAGTTCATCAAGATAGTCTCTATCAATCATGCTTAATTCTCCCTCTTTTGCACATGAGTAGAATCCCTTCAGCCAATGCATACCATCCATAACTTGCTGAGTCAGACATGCAGTGAGCCAAGCTTCATTAATCATTGTCCTGAAAGGGATCATAGGCTTAGCCTTTCCTGAGTGTGGAGGCTGGCCTTCCATTTTGGATGGAGCTGTGTCAAAACTTCTGGTGAAGTTGTCTCTTCTTTTTGTGGTTTTATGACATTTGATTGTAGGCTCACTCATAGATTGGAGGCATTCTGAGTCGATGGGCCTGCCAGAGGTGTCATCACGATTTACATCACACATTTGCTTGCACAGGGTGTCAAGAATGCAATGAAATGCAATATACTGTGAGCATGATTGACCTCATTATCTGTCATCTTTTGGTATAGATGATGGGGCTTATGTTGAGTGACCACCAAGTTAATCCAACCTGCATCCATCCATTCATTGGTATGTCTTGCTTCTTTCATTATCTCTGAGAGTCCTCACTCATATCTTCATCGATTGTGAGATGATCTGAGCCAAAGTCTGTATCAAGCATGGCATTCATGCTGTCAACATCATATCTCTTCTCAAACTCCCTTGTAGCTTCACATCAATGGTTTGCCATCTGAACATAGGTCAGTTCCATTCTGTGTGTGTAATTCAGACCTGCTACCTGTGCCCACCTAGCACAATGATGCTTCTCTCTGTTGCAATCCTGGCTCTTCATCTGCTTCACAGGATCAGCAGCTGCATGTACTTCAGCTGCCAAAGTCCTCCAATACTGTTTGGCCATAGTCATGATAGTGGAAGGGACATGGTCCTCATCTTCCAGCTTGCCTTTACTCTGCAAACACCTTGCCTGTACACCAAAAATCAGAAAGTTTACACTGCAATATATCTTACTGGCTGAACTGACCATTTCATTGGCCATAATGGCATCAACAATAGCATGGACAAAACTTGTGTTGACAGTACTGTCAACCTGCTCTGACCAAGATGGCCTCCAGATGACCTGACCATCAATCTCCTCCATTTGGTGCTTGTTGGGAAGTCCCTTTATATGTTTGGCAATGATGGACAGATGCTCCTCAGTACTTTATCTATCTACCATGCACAGTTCTAACACCTTGTTGTGCAGTATGGTCTGGAGACTGAAGTATCACATTCAAGCAATCTTGATGTGACATGATGAGCCTTGAACTTACCTTCAATTTAGGATGCTGATTGGAGATATTTTTGGTTACTGTTGGTGACTTTGTTTGCTTGCTGGAGAGCAATGAAAGCTCCTCTTGGAGCTCAGCAATTGCAGTTTCAGTGGCTTCAATTTTGTGAGCTAATTCTTGTAATGTGTCTATGTTTGCAATGCACAGTTCTGACAAATTTGTGTTTATCTTTTTGATTTCATCAATGAGAAAGGGCAGCAGGATTGTGCCAGATGAGGGCTGAAGATTCACATGAGATCATGTATCATGAGGCCCATGTCCATTGAAGAATGCAGGGGAACCTTGGTCAGAATGACAAGTCATGTGACCTAGTGAATAGTTGTTTGCTGACAGTCCCATAGAGTATTGTGAACTCAATATTGATGCTCCTACAGAATATTGCGAGCCTGAGGGCAATTCATTGTATGAAGCTGCAGTCCCACTGTGCATGGTATTCAGTGCTGGAGGAGGGCTGCCACAGTCATGTCTGTGTAGGTGTATAAGTAAGTCCTGGGATGTGTATTGTATGTATGAGATTACCCAAAGGTTTCTTCTAGTTGCCATAGGTCTGCAAATGAAGACTGAGATGTTGTTCACTCTGCAAATGATTGTTGTTGACCAGCACCATCACATCTTCCAATTCCCTGAGACTATCAATATTAATATTAATGCAGGGTGAGTGTCTGTTCTCTGGTCATCATGCTCTTATCATATGCACACCAGGGGTTCATTTAGCATCTGATTAAAGTTGAAATCACTGCTGAACATGTCATCATGTGTACTTGGGGTTCCCTCCCCTAAACCTGCAGTCGTTCATCCAAAAGACATGCTTGTGCCCATGCTAGGATGATGGTCAATGTTCCTATGGTCAGAGGGCATCAGAAAGCGACTGTCTGAAGCTGAAAAAAATGATGCTGCATTCAAACCACTCCCTGAACCCACAGACATTTGATGGTCCTGATCCATGTCCCTGCTCATGTTATAGGGTCAATTGGGTGGCCCATGTTCAGACAAGGCTGGGAACATCGCTGCCAGGAGGTTGTGGGGTGCAGGAGGGTGGTGGCAATGCAGGGGAGTGAGAGGTATATGTGTTTTTTTGCCAGCAGGGTGGTTCCTCAATGGATTTGCATGTAGCTTTCCTGAAGGAACCCATATATTGTTCATACAGAAAGATGATCTATTCATATTTTGTATGGACATGGGACACTTGCTATGACCATCTGCATGTACCTGAGGACATCTCAACTACCATCTGCACATATCTCTGGACATATAGGCAACACTCATCCTGAAGGCAGACATAGTAGCTGTCCAGATGCAGGGCAGGGTATCCAGGCTCAGGTTTTATGTACCATTTCACAACATTGGCGAAGTACAAGCTACCTATGGTTTAGTCATCTGCCCACACCATATCCAGTACCAGACAAAATCTCATTTCCACAGTGATTGGAGTGTTTGGTGCAGATCTTTTACCTGTTACATTTCACTTCTCACAATCTCTCAATGCATTGAATGCATACTATGTCAACAGGTATATAGATCATCACTCATACATGATTTGTTGATTTGAATGAATACAATATCTGTCATGACATTCTGTGGACACTGAACAATTTATGGTGGTCTGTGGTAGCCTGTGTGTACTGAAGAAACTGTGGTGGTCAGCTGTGGTCTGTACAGAATGTGCACACTGGCTGACAGGTCTGACAGTGTGGACAGTCAGTTGACAGTCCATGCAGATGTCACAGTTGGGGTGATGAATTGCTGATGCAGGTTCAGTTCCCACCAATGGTGATGCTGCCACTGACAGCCTGCCCATACATAATTGTGTCCCATCAGTGATGTGCCATCAACCCCCTTACTGATGCCACTGCCATATTTCCCCACATGCTGTATATTGCCCCACACTGTTGTATGGTCATATCTGTCTTTACCTAACTAGTCTAGTAGTCACATAGCTCAACAACAAATGTTCATCCTTATTGATCACCATATGTAAGATAGCACAAAATTGATGTAGAATGACTAGCTAGGCTATTGTGAATGTTGACAACCACATGGAATGAAAATGAGCTTTGGTCAAGTCCAGGCCTACTCTGACCAACTCTGACATGAAACAAGGTCTGAGAGAGGTGTGGAAGCAAGTCTGACACAGTCAAACAGAACTCCAACTGGCAGAGGATCCACAGGAACAAAGTCTGCCAAGGCAGAAGCAGAGTGGAGTGAGGGTGTTGGGTTTAGCTCATGTGCTACCCCCTTGCATGATCTCAGCCCTCATATTTCAGAGGAAGAGACCAGATGGAAGATTGGAGATAACTCCAATAGACAGAAGATGGAGAGATACAGAGTATGAACTTAGGTGAGATTGGTACTGAAGAACAGTGGAGTACAGTACAGGCATTTATACTACTATGGAAGTACAGTAATTGGAATCAGAAATGACATACCGAGACTTGTAAATTTTCAAGTGAAAACTTCCTGGATGATGAATGAAGGGGAGACAGAGAACATATGATAGGTAACATAGAAAAAACCAAAAAGGAAACAGTCTAGGTGCTGAACAATGAGGTGCACATGCTGCAGAATACCTGACTGCATGCTGTCAAGGAGAAGCCCAAGGGCTGGACTGGCAAGGGTCACATGACCCACCAGAAAGCAGTCTGCATGGTCCAACAGAAGGTGGGTACCAAGTCTGACAGCAGTCAGGGTGGAGAAGACTCATGAATGACAAAGGCCAGTGTCACACACCAAAGGTGTTGTGGACATGGTTACAGCTGACTCTGCCTAACTTGTCAACAAGTTGTGTGCCATGCCATGCAGATGAAGACTAAGGCCCTCATGCATAGAAAGACTGCTGGACATGAGCAGTCATCCTTTGCACAAGAATGAGTCATCAGTGCTAAAGACAAAAGAGGAAGCAACTCAAGTGCCCATCAAAAGTTTTAGGCACTTGAGTATAGCATTCTGGTTTTTGTTGTATCTCCACCATTTCCAAAGATATCAACTCCATTCTCACACTTGCTTAAAGTGCTCAGCCATGTGATTCTGCCTTCCAAGTTTGGAAAGGATCCTTGCACCCTATGCATTTCTACAGCACTCCATCCATCAGACACTCATTTTGCTAAGTCAATCAGATATGACTGCCTCTTTGTTGATCATCTCATTTGTCTCTTTTGCCAGAGATAGTGGCTATGTATATCTGCCAGGTGTTCCCACCAGCTTCCATCCTGAAGCCCCCTGGTTCATTCCATCATCATCAGCCCCATCCCATCCCATGCAGCTTGGTCAGCATGTTCTCCTTGTCAGTATGACTTCCAGAAGGATGTTCTTTGGTTGCCTCAGGTCTGTCACTCAGTTACAAAGGTCTTATGTGGTTGTTTTGGTCTCCCCACTTGATGAAGCATATGGATCCTTCCTCCCTGCTCCCTGCAATGTCTTTGTTCCAATCTCATCCATCACTCTCCCCACATTGCAACAGCTGCAGTATAATCTACTGTTCTCCATCCTCCCTGATCACATCCATGATGAGTATGACATGCATCTTGCCTTGTTATTGCAAGACCCAGCAGAAGACATCCCCCCTTCTCCCTCTCCTCCATCAGAGCCCTGTTCATGAAGCTTTTATTAACTTTGCTGAGAGGACAAATGGGTGGGAGACCCAATTGCCTATGCTCCCATTGCCCCACTCACCCCCAATGCCCTAGCCCTTTGACACCTGACTCATGCCATCCTTTCCTGGAATTAATACTTCCCTATCTGGAAACACTGTCCATCTGTCATCCCATCTTTGGATCTAGTGATGTCTCTGCTGAGATCTAACATGCATTGCCACCCCCTATGTGATACCAGTGTGCTTACTCATGTTTTGACTCATACTGTGATGTTTTGACTGTCCTTGACTCATTTGTTGTCAATACTTACCAATCCTCTTTGCTTGCTTACTTTTCATTTCTTGCTTACTCATCATGATTACTCATTACTTACAGTCCTTATTCATTACTTACCAAGCATTTGTGCCTCATTTGTCATAAGCTGTACCCCCCCCCACAGTATATAAACCCCCTGTACTTAGCTACAAAAAGCAATAAGAAGAAGTCACTCAGTAATCAGTTGGTTCATCTCAGTCATAACTCATCATTGACAGTTGAGGCTCATTTGGAAGAGTCTATCTGTCATCAT
Source organism: Pisolithus orientalis (assembly GCF_024613125.1). Lineage (NCBI taxonomy): Eukaryota > Fungi > Basidiomycota > Agaricomycetes > Boletales > Pisolithaceae > Pisolithus > Pisolithus orientalis. The sequence continues at coordinate 24,379 of NW_026260925.1, read as the reverse complement.
CCATATCCTTGGTAGTTGAGGCTCATTCAGAAGGGTCTATCTACCACCATTCATCTGAGGTGTCATCTGTGCTTAGTCAGAACATTTGATTAGTCATTGCTCCACTCTTGTGTAACTTGATGTCAACTTGCACCAGAACTCCTTTTGGCTGAATACCTTCACTCTATCCAACACCCCTTATCAAGTCCATATTCATTCATCTACTCCTGTGTAACTTGACTTCAACTTGTGCCAGGAGCATGTCTCATTGAAGATCCTTACTCTAGCCACATCCCCCTCACAATCATTACTCTTTCATCTTCTCTGGCATAACATGTCAATGACTTGTGCTAGGAGCACCTGCCATTGAAACTCCCCCCCACATTAGATTTTTCTGCCCTCCAGGTTCCATGGAGGTAAACCACCACTCACTCTTATTTGTCATTGGTGTTGGATTTGTTTGGTTTACACCAGCTTTCCACACTTTGACTCACACCAGGTGGAGTTGGTGCAGAGTGAGTAGAGACTCAGGATAAATGCATGGTTGTGACAGCTTTGAGCAAGCAGTGTAGGAATGCTTGATGGTGTGCATATGCAGTCAGCCCTTCCAGCTGATGTATGTGGTCCCATGGAGACTACAGCCCAAACTGGACACCACTACTTTGTAACCTTCATCAATGCTCGCTTGCACCACCTTGTGGTTAAACTCATAAAGACCAAGGACAAAGTCTTCCCCTCAGTGAAAGACTATCTTACTCAAGCTCAAGTCAAAACTGGTAGAAAAGCAAATTATTTTCAGAGTGACAGAGGTGGAGAGTATGGCTCAGATGAGTTCAAGGCCTACCTCAAGTCAAAAGGGGTCCACCATGAGAAGATGAATGCCTATACCCCACAGGAGAATGGCATCACAGAGCAGATGAACCACATGCTTGTTGAAAGTGCATGGGTGATGCTAAAAGATGCTGGACTGCCAAATAAATATTGGGGGGATGCTATCCAGTATGTGGCCTACCTAATTAACCAATCACTGACCTGTGCTATCTCTGAGGATATCATGCTGTACAAAGCCTTTACAGGGATTAAGCCATCACTGGCCCACATCTGAACCTTTGGCTGCACCACACATGTACATATACCCAAGGAAAAAAGGAAGAAGCTGGATGCAAAGTCTTTAGAATGCATTCATCTGGGCTTTGTGGAGAACAAGAAAGCATACCTATGCTTACACCAGCCCACAGGTTGTGTCTTTGAATCCCAGAGTGTAGTGTTTGATGAGGGAAGCATAGCAGTGGGCCTAGATCGCATCTGATAGAAGAAGATCCTGCAAGCACGGTTAGTAAACCAGCAGACATAAGAGGGAATGCCCAACAGGGCAATATGTCACACCTGGATACCATCAAGACTTTGGGCATGGAAGTCTGTACCCACATGGAGTCTGATGATGGAGATCTTGAGTCTAGTGAGGGAGAAAATGAAAATGTCATCTATGAGGTTGAAATTGAATCAAATGATGCACCCGTTCACTCAGGATCAATGGTAGATCATTCCTCACAGCGCTTGGAGGGTAACATGCCAGGAAATGGCCAAAGTTCTAAAAAGTACTTGAAATGGCCTCAGAACCATCAGTAAAGTGAGCTAGGATGATGCTGAAACCTACAATGCATAAAATGACACCCCCACAGCCCTATCAAACTCCAATTCTGCCTCGAGAGACCTGCAGGTCCACCAGAACATGAAAAGCACCACCTAGAGATGATGATTATCATTTTTTCGTCAATTGCTATGACAGGGCAACCTTACCTAGTCAATGGCTTGAAGCAATGGAGGGTTCAGGTGGAGAGAGTGAGGGTGGAAGCCCCATTGACAAAGTTGCTTGAGAGTGCATGTGGCAATAGTGAGGCTGAGGTGGCTGAGATGAATGAGGAAGTGGCTTACAAAGTGACCACAACACATGACAATGAACCTCACTCATTCAACAATGTAATGTGATGTGCTGATGCAGATCAGTGGTATGCTGCAATGATTGATGAATTACAGACCTTTAAGTCCATTGGACTGTATGAGGAGGTCACTCTGCCTCCCAGCCATAAGCTGATTGACTTGAAATGGGTCTACAAGATCAAGTGAGGGCTGACCAGTGAAATTGAGAGGTATAAGGCTCATCTGGTAGCCAAGGGTTTTACACAGGTACATGGGATTGACTACACTGAGATGTTTGTGCCTGTCACCAAGTTTGCAACCATCTGCATACTCCTGGCCCTTGCTGCTCAATATAATCTTGAAATTCATCAAATGGATGTTAAATTTGCAGTCCTAAATGGACTATTAGATGAAGAAATATATCTTTGTCCCCCTCCAGGCTTCCCTCCTGACAGCAACAAAGTCTGGCACCTACTACGAGCTCTCTATGGCCTTAAACAGGCCCCCAAGTCATGGTACTCTCATCTTCAAACCATTTTTGAATCCCTGGGTTTCACTTGAAGCCAGGCTGACCATAGCCTCTTCTTTAAAGTCAAGAATGGCATACTAATTATTGTTGCCATCTACATAGATGACAAGTTAATACTCTTGAAGTGTCATGCAACTATTGAGCATTTCAAGGCTCAGCTCTTGCAGGAGTACAAGATGAAAGATTTGGGTGAGGCACATTGGATCTTAGGAATGGAGATACTTTGCAACCATGATAAAGGTATCATACAGCTCTCCCAGAAGAGACATGTTGAGAGTGTTCTCAAGTGCTTCAGGATGAGTGAGGGGCAAGCTGGCACAACCCCCATTGAGCCTAACCTCAAGCTCAAAAAATTAGAAATTCCAGAGGCCAATATCAAGTCATACCAGGGTGCTCTTGGAGCCCTTATGTATGCAATGCTAGCAATGAGGCCTGACCTCGCCTTTACTGTAGGCATGTTAAGCCATCATGCTGCATGCCCTGGGCATGAACACACTACTGTGCTAAAGTGCATCTTTTGCTATCTGTGGCACACCTCCAAGGTCTGCCTTACCTATACGCAAGACTCAAACACACATGTGATTGGGTATGTAGATGCAGATCAGGCAGCTGATATCAATGACTGCTGCTCTGTTACTGGCTATACTTTTATCCTTTCAGGTGGAGCTGTTAGCTGGTCATCAAAAAAGCAATCATCTGTTGCTCTGTTGAGTACAGAAGCCAAGTACATGGCCACATGTGCTGCCACAAAGGAAGCTAACTGGATCTGTACCCTAGTCCTTGAACTCAAGACTGTGTCATCACATGAACCCACTCCCCTCTTCATTGACAATCAATCTGCTATCTCACTAGCTTGAAATGTGATGTTCCATGACTGCACAAAACATATTGTGATTCATCACCACTTCATACAAGAGAAAGTGGATTCTGGAGAAGCAGTTGTTGACTATGTGTCTACTAATGACCAAGTGGCTGATGTACTGACTAAGGGCTTATCTAGGGAGAAGCATGTTCATTTCTCTGAAGCCATGGGTATTATTTTCTTTTAATTCCTTCTTGACTATACTTGATGAAGGGGTGTGTTGGAGTTTATCACTTTTTACCTTAGTTGTGGTTCACTGAGCACAGCATTACATAATCCAAAAGCGGACACTTAGCAGTTTATTTTTCTTACTGCACCTCAGCTTCAACCAACTTGAAGTCTGAGGTGAGACTCATTCCATTCATTATATTGGAACACTTACTTACCTACCTACAGTATATTCCTTTCTATAGGTAGTTAATTATTAAAGCTTCAACCAACTTGAAGTCTGAGTATATTCCTTTCTACATCAGCAAATCATAAGTCTGCTTAACCGTGCTTGACCACTTAGCAGCACCTGTCAAGCACGTAAGTAGCATAAGCACGTTAAGCACCCACATTGCCAAGCATGCATGACTGCTAAGTAACTTGGCGAATGTTTAAGTGCGACTCAAGTAGATAAGCATCCCAAGCAGCTAAGTTACTATGGAATTTGAGCATACAATCAAGTACACTACAAGTACGAATCTGATAAAAGCGAAAATGCATGATGATCGATAAATCTGTTCATGTAGAAGGTGGTAAATGCATCGTAAGAATGATGCAGCTTTATGGTTCTGGGAATGGGGTGGGTGCCATACAAGGGGACAAGGTGTGCCGCATGATATATGGTGTCTACGTGTATGACAGCGGTGGCCGGGTGACAATTTGCAGTAAGGGCCAGGCGTATGATCCACATCCTCATATCCACATCTGGGTCATCCCTGACATGGTCAAACCACTGCACTACTGCGCATGGGTAACGCTTGCTTTGGGAAATGAAGGAAAAAAACCCAAGGATACGCACAACATCCAAACCGTGCATCCCCTTCAGCCCTGGATTAGTATTCACAAATGCACAGTCATACTGGGGTGGCCCATTCTGCCATGAATGACACGAGCGGATATACTCATGCCGCATGCCACCAATACCACTGATATCACTTGGTGCATAGAATAATGCAGCTGCAGAATTAACGATGGTGATTTTGTTGCCATAGATGGGGCGCTCAGATAGTGGGATGTCACAGAGATCATGGTAGTCTTCAGCGTTGGCTTGTTGAAGCAGGAACTCCTCCAGAATGGTAGGGAGACATGATAGACCAAGCTCGATTGCAAGATCTGTCACGGTTCTGGCCCACTTCATTTCTGAATGCAAGAGGTTGATTTTGTGAGCTGCTGCACTACTCAGGTTAATAAGGTACATACAGGTGGTGCGAGCGAGTTCAACATGTGCCTCTATGGATGTTGGGCAGTCCACAGCCTCACCATTGTCTTCGTTATGGGAACCGGAACCTAGGACCTGTGATGTACCACCGTTCTCTCTGCCATCTGTTTACTTCATGTGAATATGATGAAAATCAATATGATTGTCCAATGACCAACCTTGAGTCGAAAGGAGCTGCATAGTTGCCATGAGGCAGTTTCCCTCTAGCATCCCTCATTCGTTGAAATCCCTTCGAGAGGCTGCCAACTTATCTAAGCACTGATTGATAATGAGCATTTGGCCCAGTGGCTTGTTATGATTGGTCCACCGGTACGGGTCCTTCACAGCATTGATATGCTTTGATTCAGTGATTGATGTGCAAAGTCCGTTCAGTGCCCCAAATAAATGTATAAGATCAGGGTAGTGTTTCATTGCATGCTGGTGCGGTAAGGAAAAAGTTTGAATGGTACCTGATTGGCGAAATATTTCCCGGTACTTGTGAAAGCGGTCGATGGTATCTTGAACTGCAACCAAGGTTTCTTCAGTGAGGACATTGCGACAGACCAGGTATGTGAACTCCAACAAAGCACAAAATGTTCGCGCAATCTCCATTGGTACATGCCCCTCAATGGCAGGTAGACACACCTATGTATCGAATGTTAACGACAGACTGTATAAACAACCTGATCTAAAATTACCTTCATTAGTGCCTTTGAGTCATTACCAGTCCACTGTTTGAAATGACAGCCCTCGGGAAAGCAACAGAGCCCTGCGAAAGGTGCGACAGCCGTGATTCTAAGGTATCCTACATGAGGAAAGAAAGAAACGTAAATTAAAGCAGATGTACCTCCGGTCAATATCATCTAAGATCACATTCGCCTTTGTTGTGCCATGCATGGTCTTCAAATAGCTTTCAACCCACTCGACCAAATGATCCTTGAATGTCCCTTTGATGATCTGGTGTAGTATATCAGGGGTGATGAGTTGGTATATATCGGCACAGGGAAAACTGCTGGTGAACGGCTGAAATCAGTTTTCAGGACACAGGCACAGTGGAATCTAAGTGAAACAATACTTACAATTGTATCACCCACAATGCCATATGCATCCCATAAGGTCTTGAGATCAAACTCCTTGATCAGTGCTTCTGCATGTTTGCGACTCTGATAAAGTGCATCAGTATCAAGTTCCTGCCTCATCGCAAGACATCTGAGATTCTAGTTAGTTGATAGTAAGAGTTGGAAAGTAGAAAAACATACTTCGCACACCACCCTCGCACAATACATAATCGGTGATATAAGGGCCAAGTCCAAAAATTACGCGGCGATAGTGTCCATCACCGAACCACATAACAGTTGGTTTGGTCATCACAGGCTTGAGATTTCGAAGGATATATGTGAGTGATGAATGAAAGAGTTGGCAGCGGAATTGTTGGAACATGTCGGTGGACGCATGCTCTTTGTCGGCTACAAGTATATCTCTCATTAGCGCCATTACTTTCCTATGTATCTATCAGATGCACTTACTATGTGGGATTGCAAGGAAAGCGATGAGAGCGACACTATTGCGATGTGCATGATGAACTTTGTTGCTCATGTTACCTATTGAGAGGTAGAGGGGATAATAATCATTTTGACTGGTTGCAACTGACATGGTCGTCTTGTCACTGCCAAGGATGATTGGAACGAAGGTTGACCCGTGCATGGTTGAATCATGAGAAATTATGTCCTGTTATTTGCACGCCATTAGTACAGTGCTCAGAGACATAGAAGATAAAAGACGCACTGCTTGAGTCCACACCCAATCACCAGACATGAAATCCTCCCACTGTCTCTTGTCTGTCATGCTCTCATATTCCCGAAACGGCCGGTAATCCATGTCTCTCAAAAAATCAGGTTGGGAAAGCATATTGCAAATAACATCTTTAGGGTCCCAGAACCAAATATCGTACACAGCATTCATCCATGATGGGACATTATCAGTTGGTTGTTTGCCAGTATAGGATATGCAAAAATTCTCCCACTGTACATCACCAAGTATAGTGCGATCGAACGTCTTGTACATTTCAGTGCTATCTTTGAAGACGGGCTGGCTGCCAGTGCCGAGAAGTGTTGCATTCCAGAGATCTAGTAACTTGTTAATATTGGCTGCAGACATCTGGCTGTGGGTGAACAGGAAGTCAGCTAGCTCGAACTCCAGATGACTGGAGTATGGTGACCAATCGTTAGGTTGCTTTTCAGAAGGAGTTTGCAGGGATGACTGTCCAACTGGGAGGGGGTTTCCAGATGAATCACAAGGCTGCCCTGTCAAATAATACATCGGTAAATACTTAATTTTTCACCCATACTGCGTACCGGTGAGGTTTGGGTGATAGTTCCGATAATACTTGTCACCTTGTCCAACAAACTCTGCCAGAAGGGTTGGATTCGAAGGGCTTGTGGATGGGTCACTATAGTCGTCGTCGTCCAGTCAGAACTGGAATTGTTCCTCTTCAGGCGATGGTACCTGATCTGGCTGTTCTACCTGCACAGGGATGTTGATAGGCAGAAATACTGGGTGGTATATGTTGATGTGCTGGGTTAGGCCCAACTTGTTTCTGAACCATTGACAGCAGCCAGGTTTTGTGCAGGGAATCATATCTGAAAGAAAAATGATGAGTAATGGGAGTTACTGTGGGACAGCAAAGATTTGCCGACTGAACATAGAATCGAACTAAGCCAAAAGAGACAGCAGCGGGCATACCTTTTTTTCTTCTGTCTCTTTGTCTTCCACCTTCACACACAGCCAACGACCCTTTGCACTGCGAGATATGGACAACCAACCGGCCATGGAGTGCCCACAGGAGACACTTGCGAGTGGTTGCCTGAAGCACCAGGTGGCTAATGTGCATCCCGGTAGGATCATCCTTGACAGCCAACTGAGAAGACAGACGAGCACAGAGAAGGAAGCTAACAATGAATGCACCTGGGAAGCCCTTGCCAAAAAGGTTGCAGTGCTGAAGAGAGGTTATCAACAGATCGGCGAAATCGAGGATGAAATGGAGGTCAACCAAAGTGGTGTTGCCGCCGATGCTAAGCCCATCAAGCCATGTCCTCGTCCTCGTCCTCGTCCTCATGCTGTTGGCAGGCAAAGAAATGAGAGTGATGGTGGTATCTATCATGCTTAACCAAGAAAACATGAGGCTGATTTTTTTTGTAGGGATCAATGAGCCACTTACCCCCCTAGCTGATGTGGAAGACAATGCTGGACCTGTAGTGATGAAGGGGAAAGGGACAAAAGCAGCAAAGGCAAAATTGCTGCATGAAGCAATAATCTCCATGCGCAACAAAGTATCCCCGCCATCAACATGTGACAATAGCATCGGCGCTAGTACTGGTTTGATGTGTGTCTTACTTCTTAACATGTTCCTCCTAACTGAGGCAACTCTTTTCTTTGCAAATGTCCTAACGACTGCCAGCTCTGATGATAAACTGACTTTATCTAAGCGTGTCAAAAATTGGGTGAACATCGTCGACACAAGCTCTACACAATCTTCGAGTGCTAGTGCCAGTCCTCACACATCAGCTGCACCACCTCCGTCCACAAGTACCCTCGCTACAAGTACTACTGATGTCGAGTTCCATGTATTCAATCTCGGCTCTCCACTGCCAAATGATCCCCAATACAACTACGAGTTCGAATCCCAACTACCAGAAAACTTCGACTCGCTACCTGATCACAAAGATGGAGAAGCTAGCAGGCCAGTGAGACCTCTGGCTTTGGACGTCCCTGCTCTTCAAAATGTTATCGTTGAGTATCTTTCATGCTGAAATGGTTTTTACTCATGCAATGGTAGTCTCAGTGCGCTGCCACAATGGCTGAGGAGTATGAGGCCAATGATCCTGCCACCAGACTCGCCAACATCAAGAGGAAAGTAGCCAAGTTGGAATACATCTTGACCTCTGAGGTTGAGGGCGACGCCATCAATGATAACTGTGACAATCTAGACGATGCCATCTGTGTTTTGGGGCACAAGAATGCCACGGCCAAGGTATGTGCTGACCACCTTTCTCTGTGTTCCTTCATCTTTTATTTTCTTTCAGTTGCGTGTCATGGTTACAAAGGGCATGCCAAAGAAGATCAAGATACAAGCTTGCGACTCTATGTCCAGCTTATCAGCCACATCTACTAGCAAGAGATCTATCATAGCAAGCGATTCATCGAGTCAAGTGCAGACCATCCCTGCACAAGTGCGTTTCAACAATTCGGATCTCCCCTCAGATCTGCATAAAGATCAGAAGTGGAAGAGGGAAGTTATTCCGACGCTAATCCTATGGGCCGGAAACCAAGAGGATGCATTCAACATCGCCAAGCAAGATATTTGTGGGGCTCTACAGGAGATCATGCCAGTCATATACCCCATACTCAAGAACATGGCAGGTAGCATTCTTCCCAGCTCACCCATGGTTTCTGTCATAAGTCCATTTCATTCTGACTTCATCTGTAGCTGACCATGTTTGCCATAGGCGTCTCAACGCTTGTGTGATTGGAGGCATGGCTTTGCCTCTGCAGCTGTTGTGCAACTCATAGCTTTCTTCCTCAATCCTCAAGACCCATCACCCGCCAACACTGCAAAAGTATTACTCGATCATTTCACATTCTTATATGAAGACCTTGACACAACTGTTCCTGAGAAGGCCTTCTGCTCCATTTTTGTGCAACAGCTGCTGCTGAGCAGCCATTTGACCGCAACCAAAGGATACATTCAAGTCCCTGCTCTTGACACTTCGTCTTTGACAAAGCATGGTGTTGTTGGTGCTCTTGGACTTTGTGCTGCTGCGGTAACATTTATCAAGTCATTTTCATAGCTACAGTATTGATTAGTTTTTTAGCTCTCATGTGGCTTGAACCTCGTTAGATCTGGTGACATCGAGCTCAAGTCCCCCATCAATGTCAAAGATGGTATTGCCAAAGTGGCAACGAGGTTTGTGCGGACCCCTGTCAAATACAACATGGCTTCGGGCAAGGATAGCAAGACTGCGTGCGCATTTTCAGACCAGAATTGGGGAGCCCCAATGAGGAAGTTTACAGGGGCCGCCAAAAGAAGATCTATTGCTCAGCTTCAAGCCATTGTAGAGCTTGCCCTTGCTTCGCTTGCAATAGGGCAAGAACTCGACCCCGAGCTGTTGAGTGATGCAGGATCTGACGATGAGTATGCACTTATCTGTAGGTTTTCATTCCCTACTGCTTATACGATCCACTGAGTCCACAACAGGATCTCTAATACATCTTCCCAATTGCTATCACTAGTTTGTCTATGTTTTTCAATCCCTCGATCTTACTGCCGCATAATTTACTTCACCGCTACTTAGCATGTGCTTAGCAGATATTAATTGCACTTTGTTGCTGCTTATCTGCTTGACGGAACAGAACCAGCATTATTTCAAGTAAGAAACTAATAAGCTAAGCATGCATTAAGTAAAAAATAAGCAGTGCTAAGTAAGTATCCAGCAGAAGGATCTACTTATCCAAGCAGACAGCTGCTTGGCAGTTGGTATGATAAGCAAATGTTAAGTAGCTGTCAAGTAAGGATAAGTAAACTCGTGATTTGCTGATGTATAGACTTGACAATCCTTCAGCTTGTCATCCTACAAAAATGTGAACTGTGTACAGGTGATGGGACTGCATACATAAATGACATGCCTTTTCACAGTCACTTTACTGTGATGTCTGTTGGTCTGTTGGATTTGTCAACAGTCCATGCAGTTGTCACAGTCAGGGTGACAAATTGTTGATGACTGCCAAAAGAAGCATGCTACATGGGGGGGTGGCTTGCTGCAGGTTGATGGTGGCATGGGGTGGCATGGCAGCCAAAAGAGGATAGTGGTGTAATATGATGCATCACACTGGGCCTAACAGAGCTAGGTGATCTTGCATCACAGGTATGCTACAGTGGTAAGGTATGATACATCAGTAGGACAGGTAATGCTGCATCACCAAGTTGGGCTCTACCCAAGAGTGTGATAGGCTTACCTTCAGCGAATAGCAATTAGAAGTGCGCCATTGAAGAATGTGTATAAGCATTGCGAGCACCCGCAATGATTGAATTATTGGCCGAAATTTACAGAAATACGCTGCTAGTCAGCAGTATTGGCAATTGCCCAACTGGAACTAACGACTGAAGAACGGGACGCAACTGCTAACAAGATGCGGGAGACGAGGCTGGAAACCTATCTAACAAATACCACTCGCGCTATGTAAAAAGCGTGCATTCAATTATAAATTGACTCCTCGACAAGTTGCCCAGCCACATCAGGAGGTAGCGGTGTCTTGGTAATACACCTCTTGCAGACGCTGGTGGACGTAGTCCCCTGCAGCGACGGGTTCGTACTTGGGCGGTCTCTCAGGGGATACACAACTCGGCATGGGCTGGGTGAGGTGATTGATCTGGGTGCCGTAGTGACAAGCAAGGCCTACTTACTTCGATCTGGACGTGATAATCCGTGCCGAAGAACAGAGGAATGGAATATCGACGAACGCCGCTCCTGTTGATCGCTCTATGCACGGTCGACCTAAATACGTCGTCTACCAGGAGAGCGTGAGAGACAGGAATCAGTATGTATACCTGGATTGACACTCACTCGTCCATCGTGCAAGTTGGTCACCAATGCTAGTTGCAAGCAGTCAGATCATTCAGATGTCATTCAAGCTTCCACACACTTGATAACAAGCGTTCCGGGGATCGGTGGTGCCTTTACCCATTGCTTCTCGGAGTTCAGTAGTTCAAGAGCCTGAATATCGGGTTCTTGCCATAAGATGGTGAAACACTGCATGTCATTTCAGTTCGAGATTCTATATGCTTTGATGAGACCCCCAACCCTGAAACTATGAAGAGGTTTGTCAGGGCAGATTCAAGGGAATAGGTGGGATGCCTTACTCTGAGTGTGCACCGATTCCAACGATACCATCGCCTTCGGGACCAGTTTGAGGTGGGTAATGGATCAAACGCATGGATGCAGCAGAATTCCTGGTCTGAAAACCGTCAGCTAAGACAATTGGATACGTAGGCGCGACCGTGCCTTGTCATCAAAGTACGTTGCAGGGAGATCCAATGCAAGGGCAAATAAGTGGAACAGGACCCTTCCGATACCAACTGCTGCATGGCTTCACCACGGAACGGAATGAGGCACACTCGAACGGTATGTTAGAATGGAGCGTACTAATAATTGAGGCAGGCTTCACGGAACCCAGAGGGTTCCGAGGGCCATACATTCGCACCAGCCATGGCACCATCATTCGTTCGCTTTTCGTCGTTTTCCTTGGGCACCAATTCTTCCCAACCAAATATGAAGCCTTCATGTAGGTCGGCTCTGTTGGCTGGGTCGGCGTTGGAGCTGAACACGGGTTCGTATCCCCTGAAATTCTTATCTCTGTGGTAAAGCTTCTCCAGATGAGCCAAAGATCAAGTGATGTGAGGACGTAGGCTTACCTTCATCTTCGTCTCCAGTGGGAGAGAAAAGTAAGCTTCCATGGCCGAACAGACCTTGCCAATGGTCTCCTGGGGTATACCATGGTTGCTAACTGCGAGTCGCGCGTTGGGAAGTCATAGATATTAAGACAGGAGGGTCTGTGCTCACTGTAAAAGAACCCAACATTCATGCAAGCATCCCTGATCTGCCGAGCCAACGCAGCCCGTTCCTCAGGTGTCGACGCATGTCCTATATCGCTGTCCGATAAGAGAGCTTAGGTAGTGCTGGAGAACGTAGGAAACCACGCACATGATGGGTATGCTATCGAAGGCGCCACTCACAGAGGCCGCAGTTTCTGCCAGAGACATCTTAAGGCTCGCTCACGGGCGCAGCCTTACGATTCACCCTTGGTATAAGTACGCAACACTCATCTGATAAGAAACGAAATGAAACTTCATTATGGGCATGCGCGCTGATATGGAGCCACTCAGCCAACGAAATCTTCTCAGCGCTGACCAATATTCCCAGAAGGTTCATGGGCGTGATCAGGTAACCTGTACTGGTGCAACTCCCCAAGTCGAACGTTCGTTACGTAGTTAAGGTTGTGGAAGCGTCCTATAAAGCATTTCTGTATTTAGCATTCAGGAACAAAATTGAGAGCATATGGGTTAACTGTGTCTAAAACGACTCATTTTTCATCATACCTAGTCGCTCAAGGAGGCGTTTCGATGATAGGTCTCGTTCAGACGCGTCTGGACGTGGTCCCCTGCAGAGGTAGGTGCGTACTTGGGTGGTCTCTCAGGGGATATACAACTCGGCATGGGCTAGAAGAAGCGATTGATCTGTGTTCAGCAGCAAGAATCCAGACCAACATACCTTGACCTGAACATGGGGATTGATACCAATGAACAAGGCAATGGAATATCTGCAGACCTCAGACTTGTTGATCATTCTATGTATGGTTGACCTCAACACATCATCTTTCAGGGGGTATTTTAAAATGTAATCACTGTGCATGCTTCAAATGCAAGCTGAGCCCATGTACCTAGTTAGGCCATGTGACACAGCCAGCAGAGGCTGACAATTGGCCATGTGACACAGGCCAGCAGAGGTCAAGCCAACCTACAAGTTGTCACCATAATGTAGGGATCAGCTGTAATTATGTGGGCATGTATCATTCAGGATTGGCTACAATTGTATTGTCATGGGTGACAGATGAATCAGCTGCAATTACATTTTTAGGTGTCACATGGAGAGGCTTCAAATAGAATATCACCATGTGATAGGGACATATATAGCATAGCACAGGTTAGATGGGCATCCTGTGCATAGTCCAGCCAAACATGACTACATGGTATGTCCAGTCATACATACAGCAGCATAACAGGCTGCTGCATTTCACTGGATGCTGGTAGGATTATTGGAATACTGAAAGCCCTATTACTAGCAGCAACCATGACTGTAGCAGAGCACTGCCATGACTGGGATTCATGTGTATGGCACAGGATGACAAGTAGTGATCCAGGGATATGTGTGCTGTTGTGGTATTGGAGAGTCTACCAGGCTATACCTGGGAGGACTCACCACAATGGCAGATTTAGGCAATGCAAGTATGCTGGTAAAGTAACAGTCAGTTGCTGGCATAGGGGAGCAGTCACCAGCATGGAGTGGCAAATGCTAGGTTGGAGTGAAGTAACTGGCAGGAAGTGGCAATCTCTGAATTGGAGTAGAAGTGAATGGCATTTGGGGGCCTTTGCCCAGCAGCCACTGGTATGGGGAGATGAAGAAGTCTGTGGGGTTGCAGAGGGAAACCCAGAGAGGAATCTGTAGGGAACCTCAGTAGTCTGTCAAGCCACTGAGGGACTAGGTAAATTTTACTAGTGTATGTGTGCACTCTAACAGCTTATGTAAGTGACATGATCACATGCCTAAGTCCAAGTAAGGACAGGGGTTGTTTCACTCCAACAGGAGAAAGAAGGGCTGTTATACAGTGGAGTGGCCCAACATCATGTGGCACCCAATGGGAATTGGGTGGCCAAGGGTTTGGTACTATGTGGTTCAAGTGAGGGAAGTGCCATGCAGTACTGGAATGTGGTAAAAGATTGTAGGGGAGCCCAAAGAGCTCAATATGCTATGGTGTTACACTAAGCCATGCTGCAGAAGTGTACAGCAGTAGGTAAGAGGAAGTGGGAACCAAAGAAGCATTCAGGACCAGGGGGGCATGCATTGTATGGTGAATGGTGGAGCTTGGCATGCAGAACTACTGCTGTATACAGGGGTGTTTGAAGGTGCTTCATGCTGCAGCACCTCATTTTAGCAGTGCAAGTCTAGGGTCTTCCAGAAGGTGTGGCAGAATGTGGCAGTCTAGAGGTAGTATGCCAGAGCATTCTCAAGCATGGAATAAAGCTCACCATTGTCAATAATGCCTTGGTAACATATCTTGCCAGGCTTTGCATTGGGTTACACAATGGTATTTGATGCTATGGGATTCTCATGTTGTCACTGTCTGTGCCACAAATGTACTAGTATCACCATACTGCAAGGATATGTCTGGATTGCACTGGGTCAGCAATACAGGCAGGATTATATGGGTGGATTTGCATCTGTTCAGGTCACTAGACTATACCCATGTGCAGGCATTCTGGGGGACTGGATTCACATTGACTGGCATTATTTAAAGGAAAGGCAGGAATGCTCATTCAAAGGTACAGGGATAGCCAAACAGGGGTATGGTATAATAGACAAAAAGGAAATGTTAATCAACATCCATCCATGTAGCAACACCTTCATCATCAGTATCATCCTCATTTGCATCATTGGCAGCTGTCCCCAAAGACAAATATATTGGCATCTGGCCAGTCACCCTGACACCAACAGATGGTCCTGCAATAAGGCTGTTAACAGCCAGAGAAAGCAACTCACCTGGGAGATTGTGGAGGATATCAGGATTGATGGCAACCTCCTGAACCATTGTGGTAGGTGCAAGGTCAAGCATTCTGGCACCATTATCAGGAATGACTGCCAGTGTAGGGAGTTGTATACTCCCTGAGGCTGGAACACAAATCTGTCACTAAATTCTGCAAGCCTCTGTGACAAACCCATTTTGGGATTTTTCCCACTTGTGACCTTGTGTTTCCTCCCAACCCCTGTTGCCTTCAGAATTTCTCCCAACCTTCAGCATGTTGCCCAGTTATCAATAAAGCTGATCCAGAAATTCTGCATTCACCCAGAGTCATCTGGAATTCAGTAGCTGCACCACTGCCCAACCATGTCACCACTCATTCATGCCAGTTGCCTCTAAAAAACTCCAGTTATCTCTATTTCCCTAAATTCCACAAGCTGGACCTCATGCCAGTGCACTCTGCCCTCCTGTGCTTCCCCCTCTCACTTGTACACATACCCTAGTTCTGTTGGAAGATACCCCTTACTGTTGACCTGTTTTTTCTCTCATCTACTACTTGCCAGACTATTTCATGTGCATCTGTAATTTGCTGACATCTGTCATCCTTTCCTGTATTTTCCAGATTTTTAGCTTTTCTGCCCCACCTTACTCTGACTCATACCTACTTCCCTTGTACTATATAATTCTGTCATAATGTTGGAAATAAACCACCCACCTTTAGAGTTGCTATCTGTGTGTGTTCCACAAGTTTGAGAGTTCTCAGAGTCTAAGTGCATATATTGAGTCTACAGCATCTACAGTGTCTCCAGTGGTCTTCATGTCTCTTGTGTCTCCCAATCCTGCACTCCTTACCCTGTATCCCTCTCACCTTGAATACACTCTTCTCATTGCAAATTGGCTTCTTGGAATTTCATATACCCATCTCACTGTTCCTTGCATGCCCACATCCCTCCAGGATTAAATTCTGTAACCCTTGCATGTATTACCCCACCCCTTCTAGGGTAATCCTTGACTTCTCCTTCCATGCAGCACCCCTCAGGTCAATCCTAGGGAATTCTCCCTTCAGCTTTCCTCTAGTTGCACACTTCCCAGAAGTTGTGTCCCACACTGGATGAGTACTAAGCAACATCCCAATGGTGCCAGGGCAGGATGGGCCAGTGTGAGTCAAAGTGTGGAAAGCTGGTGTAAGCCAAACAAATCCAACACCAAAGACAAATAAGAGTGAGTGGTGGTTTACCTTCATGGAACCTGGAGGGCAGAAAAATCTAATGTGGGGGGGAGTTTCAATGGCAGGTGCTCCTAGTGCAAGTCATTGACAAGTTATGCAGGAGAAGATGAAAGAGTAATGATTGTGAGGGGGATGCTGGCTAGAGTAAGGATCTTCAATGAGACATGCTCCTGGCACAAGTTGACATTGAGTTACACAGGAGTAGATGAATGAATATGGACTTGATAGGGGGTGCTGGATAGAGCAAAGGTATTCAGCTGAAAGGAGTTCTGGTGCAAGTTGATGTTGAGTTATGCAAGAGTGGAGCAATGACTAATCAAATGCGCTGACTAAGCACAGGTGATACCTCAGATGAATGGTGGTAGAAAGACCCTTCCAAATGAGCCTCAACTGTCAATGATGAGTTATGACTGAGATGGACTGAACTTGTTATGCCTGAGCTGAGTGACTTTGTCAAATGGACTAGTCACAAGTGGTGCAAGAGGGAGTCTATGGGCCAAACTTGTCATAGCCCCTATGGCTCAGTTACTGCGAAGGTCTGACAAAGTTCACTTCCACTGGTGAGTTCTTCTGAGATCACAATGGGGAAGGGAACAAGGATGAAAGCAGAGGGATGAAGCTGAGTTGCAAGCTATCAAAAAACTGATACAAAGTATGGTATGGCTGTATAAATAACTCAGGACAAGAGTACTGTACAAGTCACACCAAGGTGACAGTAAGTATCCACAGCAGTAAACAATGAAATAAGAAAGAGTCATATGGTGTCATATGGTAAGGGCAGTACAGGGAAAAAGGGCCATACCAGCTGTGCGATCAATGTGCAGCAAGGGGCCTGACACCAGAGCAAGAAGCAAATGATCAGAGCAATAAATATGAGTCAGAGGCAAAGTATGAAATTGACCATTCATCAGAGATGGGGGTGGATCACTGGATCACCTACAGGTGTGCAGCATTAAAGGGTATTGGAAATACCATGACCACTGGAGATCTGAGCTGTCCTTTGAGCATAGACATGCCCAAGATGACAACAGTTATTAGGGACATGATGAGGCATGTGACACACATGACCATGAGAAGTCAAAAAAGGAAAGACCCCTGACACAGGCATAACAGAACTGATTACTGAGTACAGGGGGGTTTATATACTGTGGGGGGAGTGCAGCTTATGACAAATGAGGCACAAATGCTTGGTAAGTAATGAATAAGGACTGTAAGCAATGAGTAATCATGATGAGTAAGCAAGAAATGAAAAGTAAGCAAGCAAAGAGGATTGGTAAGTATTGACAACAAATGAGTCAAGGACAGTCAAAACATCACAGTATGAGTCAAAACATGAGTAAGCACACTGGTATCACATAGGGGGTGGCAATGCATGTTAGATCTCAGCAGAGACATCACTAGATCCAAAGATGGGATGACAGATGGACAGTGTTTCCAGATAGGGAAGTATTAATTCCAGGAAAGGATGGCATGAGTCAGGTGTCAAAGGGCTAGGGCATTGGGGGTGAGTGGGGCAATGGGAGCATAGGCAATTGGGTCTCCCACCCATTTGTCCTCTCAGCAAAGTTAATAAAAGCTTCATGAACAGGGCTCTGATGGAGGAGAGGGAGAAGGGGGGATGTCTTCTGCTGGGTCTTGCAATAACAAGGCAAGATGCATGTCATACTCATCATGGATGTGATCAGGGAGGATGGAGAACAGTAGATTATACTGCAGCTGTTGCAATGTGGGGAGAGTGATGGATGAGATTGGAACAAAGACATTGCAGGGAGCAGGGAGGAAGGATCCATATGCTTCATCAAGTGGGGAGACCAAAACAACCACATAAGACCTTTGTAACTGAGTGACAGACCTGAGGCAACCAAAGAACATCCTTCTGGAAGTCATACTGACAAGGAGAACATGCTGACCAAGCTGCATGGGATGGGATGGGGCTGATGATGATGGAATGAACCAGGGGGCTTCAGGATGGAAGCTGGTGGGAACACCTGGCAGATATACATAGCCACTATCTCTGGCAAAAGAGACAAATGAGATGATCAACAAAGAGGCAGTCATATCTGATTGACTTAGCAAAATGAGTGTCTGATGGATGGAGTGCTGTAGAAATGCATAGGGTGCAAGGATCCTTTCCAAACTTGGAAGGCAGAATCACATGGCTGAGCACTTTAAGCAAGTGTGAGAATGGAGTTGATATCTTTGGAAATGGTGGAGATATGATGAAAACCAGAATGCCATACTTGAGTGCTAAAACGCTTTGATGGGCACTTGAGTTGCTTCCTCTTTTCTCTTTAGCACTGATGACTGCTCATGTCCAGCAGTCTTTCTATGCATGAGGGCTTTAGTCTTCATCTGCATGGCATGGTGCACAACTCATTGACAAGTTAGGCAGAGTCAGCTGTAACCATGTCCACAACACCTTTGGTGTGTGACACTGGAGGGATCAAGTCCTGCATGTTGCAATGGGAGAAGGCACTGGCACATGGCCTCAACAACATCACAGAGTGTCTCCAACTCTGTCTGGGTATTGGCAAGGATCTGCTGTGTATTGGCCAACTTGTGGCAGGTATTGAGAAGATCCTGGGCCATGTCTAGCTGCTGCTGCTGCAATGCCACCATTTCCTCTTCCATGCAATCAAAAGGGGTGGCATTGGGTGTTGCCAGGTGGGCAGGGGTAGCAGGATGGCTGGTAGATGTTGCTGGCCCTCATGACACAGGACTTGATGTCTGCTGACCTGACTGCCACCATGATGGGGTCACAATGACCACTCCATCAAAAACTATGTTAGGATCTTATAAGAATATCGGAATGGGACATATAAAAGACATACTTTGCCAGCAAGAGCTTGTGGTTGCTGCAGGGGTTGTCTTGGGAGTTGCAGGAGTCATGCTTCAAGTGGGTGCCCACTGTTTCCTTGTCTGCTGGGGGGCTGCAGCAGGTTCTCTGGCTTTGGCAATGGATGGCCCCACAATAGGGCTGGAAGGATGGTGTCAGCTTTGGGGATGGAATGGTGCTGGTGTTTGATGAGGTTCAGAAGGTGCTTCTGGGATGGTGGTGGGATGACTGGGAGGGGGGTGCCTTGACTGGGAGCATGTGGCCATGACTTCTGCAAAGATGCTGCACTGATACTTCATACAGCTGCATTGCC
Organism: Pisolithus orientalis; assembly: GCF_024613125.1. Taxonomy (NCBI): domain Eukaryota; kingdom Fungi; phylum Basidiomycota; class Agaricomycetes; order Boletales; family Pisolithaceae; genus Pisolithus; species Pisolithus orientalis. The sequence goes on along the minus strand of NW_026260925.1, from coordinate 4,957 downwards.
AGCATGCTGACCCCAGTTCCACCACACATGGGAAGTTCTTCTCTTTGCATCTAGCACATCAGTCTTCTTTGGCAACAACAGGGTAGTTGGCAGTGGGAGTGGCAAGATGGGCCACAGAGCAACCACAAATAGCTCAAGAAACAGATGCTGCACCTTCATCAGCATCACTTTCAGTGGCAGGCTTTGCATGCTTCCTGGGCCACTGACTCTTTGGGCAAGCAGTGGGGGGAGGAAGGCAGCTTCTTGTTCTGCCACAGGGCTCTTCAGAGGTGTCAGTGGGCTCACTGATTGGCCTACTTAGCTGAATGGGCTCTGATGGGACCTCTTGACCCTTTCCCTTGTCCATTGGCTGCCCCACCTGATACCATGGGTGATTGACAACATTGGTGTCCCCTGCATCCCTAATTTGGTCAAAGTCTGGCCATTGTTTCAATTCTGTGAGCATGGCCAGATCTTTCATCCACTTTGCTGCAGCAATGAGATGGGTGGGAATGGTAGATTTGGAGGGGAGTTCTTCCACCAATGGGTGAACATGGCCCTACATTGGTGTGAGTTGGATGGATAAATTATTTGGCATAGCACATACCAGTTGTTCCCAGATCACATTCATTGCCTTTTGCCAGTACTGCCTGTTTCTATTGGATTCTAGCCCAGAAAGCTCCTCCAAAACAATGTCAGCAGCATATGTGACAATTTTGCATGGTAGGGGTGATGGGGGGAATGGTGGTGGTGGCCTGTGAAGATTGAGCTTGTTCAGACATTGTGTCAGTGAGGAGTATGAAAAGCTAGATGGGCAAAGTAGGTGTTAAAGGAGAATGGTGTTAACAGTGCATGCTGCTTTTTTTTATGTTGCTAAACCATTGTGCCAGCATTGCAAGTATTGCTGGCACCCAAACAAGACCAAATAATCCATGCAGGCTTTGCTACATTGCATTCACTCAAATATCCCACACAGTTCATCCACTCATCAGAATTAGCAGTGACCCCAATCATGGATCAAAAATCAGTCAGGTGGAGACCAGGAAGTCTGGACACCTGCAGTAAGTGGTCATTAATTGGTTGGATGTAAGGCTAACTGTTCCTAATTATTTTGCCATGCAAGAAGCATCAGGGGCTGCCAAATGTAGATGATGTTCATATGGCAGTAGATGAACCTGAATACCTGCCATTTGGAGCAGCAGCTGCCACCGGCACATGGCCTGAACAGCTAGCCTTGTCATCATCCTCATCACAGGCTTTTGCCAGCCCATGCCAATGCCTGCCACTAAGAGTGGTTGCACCTTTGTGGGACTCCCCACCATTATCACCTTCTTCCCAACAGCCCAGTACCAATCATAGAGGGGATGATCCTGTAGCAGCTCATTCCATCCCCTCCTTAACTGCCATCACCCCCAGCTGGGATTCCCCAACATCTTTGCCAGCACACACAGCTCACTCACCAATGCCAGTATCATTTGTGGCATCCCCTCCACACACAACTACTCAACCCCCCACTAAGGATCATCCTAACATGGATGAGGAACCTGATGCAGAACTGACTGCCAACAGTAACCCCATGGCCTCTGGATTGGGGCACAGAGCTTGGCTGTCAGTGGAGACAGATGCTGCTGCTCATGAGTGTTCCACCTTTCATTGTGACCACATTTTCAATTTTGTTAGGTCACTTTGCAGCACTTCAGCAGTTCACAGATGATTTGGGGATACAAGGTATTCATGAGGAAGGACTGATAACAACATGTGTTTTTGCAATATCATTCTCACATATGTTAATAATTGAATAGTGACCAAGGCAAGGTGGCTAGCAATTCTGCTCTCAGGACCAGCCTCAGAACACCCAGCACTGCTGAATACTGCTACTGATGGGCCTATTGTTGCCACATACAATCACTACAGCAATATCTTGGTCAAATCAAGCATAAGGTTTTGGCTTTTGCTTGCAAGGGGAGAGCAGGTCATGCAGACACAGCAATATATAGAAGATTTGATGACAAAGGATTGGGATGGTGAGGATGAAGTGGAGATTGATGAGGACTTATTGTAATTCCTACTGTGAATTGTTGCATAAATTGTAAAGTATGCTACTATTGTCAACAGCATTTCTTCAAGGGACTAGGCAATAGCTGGGGATGCTGTAAGAGCTAATTGCCTGTTGACCTCATCAGCAACTCCCATCTTGCCTTCAGCTGTGTAGGGACCCTCCAACTATTCTTTGGCACCTGCTCATTTTGTGCTGCATGGAGGGTGTCAGCTGAATCATGGTCAGCACTTCCACCACAGGAGCTGTGGCAACTGTTTCACTGCCTGCCATTTGGGGCTTGGCACTTGGGCTCTCCACTGCAATGTCTGAAACATGTCCCCTGTCATTCAACACAGTTGCAGATATTGAAAACCCACCTTGTTGTGACCCCCCAGCACCCATAGAATTTCACCATTGACTGCACACCATATGGAATTTGCTGTGTGGTGGTGAAATCATAGCTGGGGCCTTCAGCAGACATGGGTTAAGTGTGTATAACATGACTATCAAGTGAGGGCTGGCAGCTTACCACTCTCCCAGCAGCTGTTATTTCCATCTGCTGCCAATATGGCAATTGGGTGTTGTCTTGCTGGCAATTCAACTGACATATCAGCATCTAGTGCCAAAGCCCTTGTACTCTTATTGCTATTGGGCACCAGGGATGGTTGGGAGCTACTGGCCAGAGGGGCACCTTTGGTATTTGAGCTGACCACTGTAACACCCATTACATTATTGTGTTGATAATGTAGTTAGTACAACTGCTTGCTTACCAGTTTGTTAGCCATGATCACATCCCAAACCCAGTCAATTGGCCAGCTGTTTTCTGTCCCCCTGCTGGGTCTGGGATGTCTTTGGCACCCTGTTCCACATCCAATGGCACCCAACCAACATTGCATCTCCAACTGGCATGAATGCAAATATATTGTTGGGATGCTGCATCTTCTGCTCCTGCCACCACTCCAAGATTGCTGTCAACTCATCCTGTGTTAGTCAAGTTGGTTCTTTGAATGGAATGTCTGGGGAGGGAACTTGGGTGCAATGTAAATGTTCATGTTGGTTGTTTATTGCAACTCCATGGCACAGTTGCCTCTGAATTGCTGCATGCCTTCCCTGCTATGATGTCAATGAACAGAAGTCCTCCTGTGGTTACACCTATGGTAGTGCAATGTGGACAAATGTCTGCATGATATCTTTCAACCTTGGCACCCACATGTCCAATATGTTGGGAATGTATGGTGTACCATCCTTGCTGAGTGGCAGGTTAACTTTGTCCTTTGCCAGTTTCTTTCACTGCTGCAGCTGTGGAGCAGCATCATTGTCTGCTGAGTCTCATCTGTGCCACCACTCCCAAATGCTGTCCATGCATACTTGACAAATTTGTCCCTGCAGTCCTCCAAGCCTGAAATAACTTGCCATGACCCAATTCATCATTGAAATCATGGCTAGACAGGTTGGTCAGTATCTGGCAGTATTCAGATGACCCAGGAACAAATTCCTTATGCTCCAACTATGACCTCTATTGACATCTTCCCATGCCACCATCACTACCACCCTTGCCTCACACTGCTTCCACATTTCCTTAGCAAACTCCTCAGCATATTGTTGGCCTTTCTTTTCTGCAGTTCTGAGTCCCAGTAAGTAAAAAGGCAGCAGTCAGAAATGGCAATGGCACCTACTCTGATTGAACATCCCATGGTGGCTGCTGCTCAGTCCATTCTGTGGCCAGATCCTCAGCTCCTGTATCTCCTCAGCAGTCAGGGACTTCATGATGGTGTCAATGGCCTTCTGATATGACTTGATCATTTCTGCTGATCCCTGCTTGATCCCTGCTTCCTCCAACACTCTTTTGATGGCTTTCTTGTGATGGTGCATGACCACCTTCCTCAGTGTTCAACTGCCACCATATTTGACCAAAGCCCATTGACTACAGCTCCAACTGTGGTTGTACAACCAAGTCTGAATCACCTGGCAATGGTGAGGACATGTTGGGTAATCAAAGGATGCTGTGGCACACCTTCTTCCAAACCCATTCATGGGTTTTCAGTGTTACATTAGCATCAAGGTTTTTTGTCCTGTTTCTGATGGTTAACAACATGGAACTCCTCTTGTCTTGGTTGGCATTTTTCCATGAATCTAACTCAGCCTCGAGTATATTGACTTTGGCTGGCTGAAGACTGGTCCCCTTTTGTTGTGGGGTGGGATCTGTGTCATTGGACAAAGAGTTGATCTCATATTCACTGGAAGTCACTGAGGTTGGAGGTGTGGTGAACAAATTTCCTTTGGACAGCTAGGTACAAAGTCCTTTGAAGAGAATAGCCTTTGCTGGCATTCTCCCATCTCAATGAAGGTTGCATTCCAGTGCCTAGTCCATTCTTGCATGTGGTGTGATCAGGCAGTTGCCCAACATGGCTAAGGTTGTGAGTCAATCAGGAGGTTTCCATCTCTGAGCCATGTGCAGAGGCAGTGCCATGCCCACTTCCCAGATCCAAGAGGTTTGGTAATCAATCAATGTGCATTGCAGTACTGTGGAAACTATAGGCACTAGGCTAATGGTGTAGGCAAAGGCAGTCACCAAGTTCACATTGATTTGATTGATATGAAGGCCAGGTGCAGGATGCCAGTGACAAATTCATGTGCTGGATCCTAAGACACCATCACCATGGTCTGTGTTCAGACTGTGCTGGCACATGTTGGCTGCATGTATTTTTTGAGATCAAAACCTTGTTGCTTTGTAACATTCATCATGGGGAAGTCAAAGATTGCACCAGTGTGACCCACTATGAGAGTGACCCAGGTGACCTAGCAAAGAGTGAACACCACCAGGGGATACAGGGATAAGATGGTAAAAGTAGCACCCCAAAAGTGGGTGCCAGGCCATGCAACTCAGCCTCCTACTTGGTCTGGCTCTGTGATCATGGAACACTCAGACTGTCTGTTGGA
>NW_026260924.1:0-54092 GCF_024613125.1 Pisolithus orientalis | reverse complement strand
TCAACATGTCCGACAAGTGCAACTGCAACGTCGCTGGGTGGGTGTTACTCGTGATTGTCGAGGGTATGGAAGGGTCGCTGACCAGTCTTTCTTCTTTTCTTCTCCCTGTAGCTGCAACTGCAACGCCGGTAGCTGCTCCTGCAAGCAGTAAACCCATCTCGCCCCTCTGAGTCAACGCAATGCGGTGGTTCTAGGAGTTTCTGACGTATTGGAGAGAAAACTTCGGAAAACCCACAAAAAAGGATGTTGTATTTGAAGTCTGTATAAGTGCAATGTGATTTGTGTTCAGTGTAAACCCGAGGGATGATGCCAGTACCAACACCTCCGACGCTTGGGCAGGGAGCGATGTCCTTGAGATGTATCCCTATCGTTACAGTCCTTTTCCCTGACTTCCTCGGGGTGCAGCTTGCGGCGCCAGATCACACCGCGATATAACCGAAGAAAATCCAGGACTTGCGTGTAAGTGCTTGAACAACATCGTTACTGTTATCTACACTGTCCGCCTTCGACGACGTTACAAAGTTATTTCAATATATTCTTCCTCCGCAAGTCTCACCCTGCACGACATCGTCTTCGACATGTATAAATCGGATATATACGCATTGACTCCCCGAGACTTTCCCTCCCCTGTCGATGATACCGATCTCTTTTCTTCTTTCTACTTCAGGCATTCACTGACTCTCTTCGCCCGACCGTTTCGAGAGCTCCCCAGCAGCTACGCAACATGGTTCTAGGGAATGATGTAACGCTTGTCCTAGGGTATGAACAATCAGCAGCCAAGCAGAGACTGTCTCTCTAAGACGGGGCTATTGGAATCAAAACAACAATAACAACAAGCAGCGAACAAGCTCCACGCTCCAAGACAGAACAGGGTCAAGATGTAACAACGCTTCCTCAACATGAAACGCCATGCCCTACAGAATACACGGGAGTAAGAAGTAGTCAAGTCAGAATGCGGTAGATATAAGCAAAAGGATGGCGGATGGGGGTGAATTAGGGCAGCACACTTAGAGTGTCCCTCGCTGCCAATCTACGATCCGCCTCAACTGTTCCAGTGTAAGGAAAATGAGGATTGTCGTTGGCTGGAGACGTGTCCAGGAAGGGACCCAGCCCTTGAACACGAACATGGGCCCTTCGTTGGCAAGCGACGCACGATGGCGTTGAATGTGGACTAGATCGGTGACAGAGCATCAGCGTCGTATCAACACTTTTTTAACGTCAGAATCCAAAAACGCACGCTAGATCCAGGTCCACTGGCATTCATGATCCTACTTTTTAGGACATCTGCGGGGAACAGACAGTTGTTGCTACTGTACCCTGTACAATGAGACCCGTCAGAAACATCGAGGAGACCGTATGTGAAGGTATATACCGCGGCAAAACTGGCCGTAAAGTGGCATACAGCATTGTCCTGGAAGTAATTCGTCTTGAGGAGTTGGGATTTGAAGAAGTCATATCTATTGATTGATATGAGATGTGCCCAACGATACGTGGACAGCCATGGCACGTACGAAGCAAGCTGACTTGCGTTCATCAGGACACTTCTGATCACGTTCGGTCCAACACCGCGCATGAGGGACGAAGCGCCTTCCTCGCGGACATCTGGTCATCGTATTCAGTGCAGGTGAGGTCAAACGCGGGCACAACGGATATGGCGATGCATGCGAGGTAAACAGATCAGTTTCACCATCAACAACATCAAGGAACAAACAAAAAGGTCGCAAAGGCAAGCAGCAGATTAAGACAAATAAAGAAAAGATACACCCTGCAACTAATAAACTGTCCACATGGATCAGCTGCCCTCCGGGTCGTCAACGGCCGACACTCGCAAAGGGGCCTGCGACTTCGGTTGGCATTTGACGTAAGTTCCCCACTACCTCCGCAAGCGCCGAGGCTGGGAAACCTAGGTCGAGCAAATTTTTCCTCAGCTCGCGTTCCATCCGCCCGCGTCACTGTTCCAACCTCCTCTCCGCCTCTATATTCCAGCGAAAAGCGCAAATGCTCACGAAGGCACGCGTTTTCGAGCATGCGGTGGTGGAAACGAGGAAGTCGCAGCAGGAGCCTGACGAAACGGGAACTATAGCCTCGTAGACACGGTAGGAGTTCGTCCACATTGCCTTCCCCCCTTCATTACCTCTCCCACTCCCTGGCTCACTCTTCAAGTGATTGCCATGAAAGAGACTAGCGCCGTTTTCACGCCAGGTTTTGTCAAATATGCCCTACCGAGATGATGTCATTGATTATTCAAGACACATCCGACACGTTTTGGTCACTGCATCCTCCCATCCACCCTGTATTCGTGAATCAGGCTGGCGGCGCGCGCGGATCGACTAATAATGCCTCTCTGGCAGACCATATCGGAGCACATCGGACGTGTCATGAATTCCCACGCGAAGAGCATGGTCGCAAGCTATATAGCAGCTTCGGGGGTCCAAGCGAGACGACTGTATGCGGGGTGCGGAGTTGCGGCAACTCAGAAAGTCCGCCCCCAATCCAGCCGACAAGACCACTCAGCCGAAGTAAAAGCGGTTGGGAGTGCAGTGCACATACGCAACAAGTGAAAGAGTAAGAAGGAAGGTCGACGGAACTCACCCTGTACACAGCATCGAAACAATGCTTGTAATTGAAACGCTTTTCGGGTGGTTTTGCAAAGTCACCTTGGAGGCGAACCTGTGGCGGTGGTGTGGGGAAAGTTACGTTATAGGCACGAGGAGAATGCGGGGTTGGCCTACATACCATGACGACTTCCCCAGGGTTTCCAACTACACCTGCGATACTGCCAGCTGTTGCACAAGTGAGTTAACGATGGTAGATTACGATGTGGGTGACACGCATACCCATGACTCCTGCGGTTGCCAATACCCATGGAGGGCTGTCTGGGCCAGCCCCAAGGATTTTCTTACTCTCGTCGTAGGCCCAGAAACGACAGAGAGAGTAGCTCATCTGTCGCAGCCACGTGCCAGAGATACCATCGAAGAGGCCACGTACGCCTGCGGTCCGTACAGTCTTACGCATAGATTCTATCATACGCTTTTCGCCAGATGCCTGTAGGCGAACTTTGGTGAGATCGAGAGGGTGAGTGATTGACGCTGCGATGGTTGCGGCGAGACCACCCAAGTAGAATGGGTAGGGCGGTTTCTTGCCCTTTGTTGGTTGTGGCACAGCGATGGCTGGTTCAACTGGTGGTGTAGCAGAGGCCATGATGGATGCACTAGATAGAGGGAGACGAGCGAAGACAAGAGGCGAGAGGGTGGCCCACGAGATGCATTAGGAGATCCGAATCACCTTTTCGGGGAATCCGCTGCTACCCGCCTGATACTTCCTTATCGGGAAACTCAACCGGTCTGTGGGAAGACTCGGGTCTCACGCCTACTTCCAATTTTGGATATCACTCCCGACTCCCCGCTCCGAATCGCTCCGGGTGGTGGCAAGAGTCGTGTTCGGCGACGGCGGCATCCCGCTCATCCCGCTCGTTGGTGTCCCGTCTGTCAATACAAGGTGACGCATGCCCTGAAATCGTGTCAGCTGTCCCTTTTGCTTATCGCCTTTCCAACGAGCGACTTTGCCGGACAGCAGAATCATTGCGCATCGGTTGCAACCTGGCCCTGGACTGTTCGCCTGGGATCCGCGCAACTTCGCCGTTTAGGGTTTGCTTCTTCCCCTGGGGATGCAGACCGCACCATCGCCTCCCTACGGCTTCTCACTAGAGGTCGTGTAGTTCAATTCCTCCCAGCCGCAGATCCATCACGAGCGATTATTCACATGCAATCTCGTATATCCTCAGGGGGGGGGTTGTGTATCCTCCGATAAATCAGCACCGCCACTTTATCCCGCACCCGACGGCACTGTTTGTAAGTGTCCAGGATCACCATCCCCTTAGCAAAGACCGATTCCAGGCCATTCACTGCATCTCCTTTTCCCGGTTAGTAACCATCGGAGGACAGGTTTTTGTTTCGGGTACTTATATGACGGTATGACCTGCAGTCCGTGACGAGTGATAGGTACATGAACTAAGCACCCAAAGACTCACTCACGCCCCTCCCCATGAAGAGCCAGCTTGCAGATGCGGTGGGATCAGTGAAAGGCTACCGTTTCAAATCCAAACGGGTAATGGTTGGGCACGTCCTAATGCAAAGTCCATTGCCGATCCCTGCAACTGATGTCTCGTGCTCACGCGTCGAGATGTACACCAGCAAACAACATCATATTCGAACAACATGCACCACCAGAACATACACATCTATTTTTTTTGTAGGATTTTCTGAAATTTTCTCTCCAAGATACCGCATCCCAAATATTCACGGCCACAGACGCAGTCGTGCGACCTCAATAGAGGCACTCACTGCTTGCAGGTGCAAGCACCAGCCTGGCAGCTGCAGCTAGTGAAGTACACAGTGCGTCAGCTATTTTGTCACAGAGTACTTCGTCGATACACAGAGACGTACTTGGAGTTGCAGTTGCACTTGTCAGAGTTGGGAGACATGTTGATATAGATTGGTTGGTTGTCTGCAAAACGGGAGTGCCGACATCAGCTACGAACTCTGTATGGAAATACACGTATATAGGACATACGCGAGTGGTTAGTCGCGAGTTCAGAGCAAATTGCTGGAGGATGAAGAACGAACGAGGTCCCCTTTTATACCTCGAGAGCAGGCACATGCGAGTCAGCACCCAATCGAAAGGAGTCAATGGTACAACCGAGTCAAGTTAGTCTGCTAAGTCCCTTCGGCGAAAGCACCGTTACAGGTGACACAATAGAACATACCGCGTTGCGGTGTCGGACGTTTTTGACGCTGACAGTTGGTTTGCTTTTGGCGTATCATGGCATTTGATTGGTAAACAGGAGAGAACAGGAAACCATTCGGGACGTCCAAGAAAATGGTACTTGCTTGTGTTGCAACAATGCTTGCTGGAATACCCACCCTCCTAGTTGTAGAATGAACTAATATTGAGACCTATCCTCCCATGCTGGGGAGCGAGGCAGCTCACTTTGGCAGCAAGGCCAAGTTGGATGCTGCAATTGCCAATAATGCAAAAGGGTCGTCGACAGCTAGTTTTGGAGCTAGCCCAAACGAGTATTGACATGAAGTCGAGCACAGCGGCCGCATCGCCCTGAAGATGAGGAGGGGCTGCCCATCCCCCAGAGGTTTTCCCTCGACAGTTGGAAGAGTAATCTCCGCGGCTGATATTATCGTGGGATGGTTCCTCCGTGAAAGAGGCTTAGCCATGAGACTCGGCACACGTCTGGTGACCGTATATAGCACAAGAAACCTGTCAAAGATGGCAGGGACGGAGGATAATTAATTAGATCATTCCAAATAACCTACTCCTGTGGAGTGGAAGGTGATAGATCCAAGGATGCCACGTTGAGGGCAAGCTGTAGAAATACACGAGCCTTCTGAGGCCTTCTGTTGGCTGTGATACAAAGTTTGACAACCGGTCTCGCACCTTGCCTTGGATTGTTAGTCATACCAAGAGAGTGGACGCCGCACAAAGGCAATCTCCTCGGCCGACTGTCATATCCGCATGACAGAGGATAGTGACTCCGTGGGCGAAGACACCAGCAGAGTGAATCAAGGTAACAGCGGTAACCAGGGTTCAGAATAGTTCATGCTCCTGCCCCGTCGTCATCGCTTGCTACTAGTGTTCCTGTAGGTCAACATGCGCGTTTTTCCAAGTCGCCAACGGATTGCGCTCAGTACATTCAGCGTCGCACAACAACCGAAAGCACCGGTGAGAGATGGAATGGCAAAAATAATCATTAGGATTTAGCGATCGCTTAATAATGGTGGCCCGGTTGGCGGTCGAAGTGGGGCGACTGTAAGGGTACGTATATGACTGTGAGGTTCCTCCTAATACGCACGGAACTTAGTACTCGTGGTGTATATGATTAAAACGGCCACACTGTGGCTCAACGCTCCGAACACTGTAATGCACGCTGAATCATAGAGACGAGCACGATACCTAGGTTGGATTACGAAGTGAGCGACGATTGGTTAAGGGGTGAGCTGATACGGTGGACAGGACGATCATCGTGTACGATGGTTGGATCGGTGGAGTCGTGGCGAGTGGAATAGATCAATACCGGTCACGTACTTTATCGTAGGGTGCATTACTGGAATGTACTTGACACCGCTCGAGTAAAACACTGCATCCGACTACACATGAGTTGAATAATAAGTGAAATAACGGATAATGGCTTCAAACCAACCGATACAATACCTTAAGCTTCAGACTTCAGTCCGTCGATTGCTCACCTCCTGAGGCCTCAGTTACTTAGAAGAGCGCCGGATGCAGTTTTTATTGGAGAATGGATGCGAGCGGCGTTGATTGAGGCACCAACTGCAGTTGCATTCTCCACAAATGGCTCTAGTAATTCCCATCTCGTTCACAACCAACTATAACTGTCTTCCGTCGAGTCTTTGGTTTGTCTAGGGGAGACTAAGCCAGCGATAACATGAGGAGTTCCTCATGCTATGCAAGACGAAATTATTCGGGACCGGGCAACCTAACAATGCTTTTGATGGCAACCGTTGTACTTGTCGGCCACCGACATCCTGAGTAGCTCAGTTTACGGTGTTGTTCTCTGGGACATCCACACATAGAGGTTACGTTCATGGTGCGTGGCACAAACATCCTGCGGGAAGCTTGATGCGACAAGGACAACAAAAGAAAGGGCTGCGCTGCACACAAAGTCTCAATTCTACACAATTAAAATCGAGAAAGTCTTACCTGTCGGATGAACCTCCCATAATCTGCGCTCGGTTCGAGAGCAAAAAGGTAGCGTGGCGAACTTGATGTCTGCTTCGAAAAATAAATGGTACTGTGCGCAACTTGAAACTTGTAAGTCCACATGTCGGCGCTGGCGTTGAAGTGGCCCAAAGACTACGACGTACCAGTGCTTGGCAACTGGTGATCGTCGACCTCCACAAATGTCTTGCGCGGTTCACAAGCCAACACAAGGGACGAGGTCAAAGTAGTGATATCATAGGATCTAGCTGGAGACCGACCGCGACTTCGAAAAGAATCGACAATAAGCGATGGGAGGTTGACGGCTGAAGTTGTACGGGCGCGCACGGGTAGTTATGCCACGCTTTCAGATCTCTCCTCAGCAGATTGGAAATGTCGGGGAGGTCCAGACTTGCTTGAACCTCGAACTTGGCTGCCATCACCCTGACGAAGTCACCGAAAGGTAAGGGGAAATGGCCGAATTCTACAATGTACATGACCTATATGTTTATCAGGTACAAAGAATAAATACCGCGAAGTGGTGATAGCAACGATGGCGGAAGCCTTCCCCCAACAGCGAAGCAGTAATCTGGAGTACGGTGTGTGCAACGGGACGGAGAAAGGTTAGAGGGTGGGCTTAGCATGACCAATTGGATTAGCCTGTACCACGTATGCTAGTACTGAACTTATGGTTGGAATTCTGGATCCCGACGGGCTGCTCCCGCAATTGTCGACTCCCTGGCTCCCCGACAACCAATCTGCTAATATTATAAGTAGTCCTCCGCAGCATGCTTGGCTTGTCTGACCCGTAGGCTAGGTATGGTGGTAGGGGCCTAAATGAGAATCGATACTACTGCGCCCGATCACTCGTAATCTTGGGGTTGTTACTTCAATCAGTGTGAGCCAAATCCGCAGTTAGACGTGGTTGCTTGTACTACAACAACCTTGACAACGTTACCACATAGCCATCTACATATGCTTTGTCAGTGTCCAGTGGGGTCCACTATCACATATTGTCAGCACGATCAGCCTCCCCCATTCTCACCCATAGGCCATCCTATATGAACAGAAATGCGTAAACAGTCAGCTTGCTTTGTTCAATGGAGTTCCTGGAAAGCCAGTACTCACATGTACACACAAGGTAAGCTGGTGTCTGATAATCACTTTCTCCTGTGAGTTGCGCCCAAGGCCTTTGGGGAATTCTGCAGGACGTTGGGTCTGGACGTCCTCTGCTAATGTTATAGAAGAGAAAGCTTGCAACAAGCAGACGAGGAAAAACGACACTTCGTTGTACGCGAACTGCAGACCCTAATCAACTTCGCCAGCAATATCACAAAGACAACGACACTCACTTGTTGGCCCAGACAAATTCTGGGGCCTGCGTTGAACGGGAGAAATATGAACGGATTCGCAGTTAGATATTTCAATCGTTCATCGAGGAAGCGGTCCGGATCGAAGATATCGGCTGAAAGCTAGTCAGTCTCGGTTACTGATCGGTGGTAAATATGAGGAGCCGACCATCGGGACCCCAGAGATCTTTCCGACGATGCATAAGGAATACAGAATATGGGGTCCTGTTATGTATCAGTAGATCATACGTGTGATTCTGTGCACCACTGACTGCGTGTTTGGTGGGATATAAATAGGTGGTCCTCCGTTTACGCCGGGCCATACTGTGGCTTCAACGCTTGTCCTATAAAGTAGAAAGCGCATCAGGCGCGTCACATCAAGACCCTCCTCACGGCAGTTCGTCTAACCTAACGTTGAAAGGTCTGAAAAGGGTGTGGTCAGGTATTAGCGATCAGACGACCAACGGGCAACTTACACGGGAGCATACAAACGAAGAGTTTCTGCGCATTGTCATATGACGACTATTCGACACAAAACACGGAGGAACGTACCATTGATGACAGCTCGCATATACTTCATGTCCCGAACGTCATCGTACGTCGGTCTTCTGGAACTCCCAACCTTGCTGAGAACTTCATCACGAAGCCGTTTCAGAACCTCTGGGTGTTGAGAAAGCATATAAATCAAGAATGTCAAAGTGGAGGCCGTCTAGCATGGCTTGGCTTGAGAAATAAAAGCAAAGATAAACCAGACAACCTACAGTATCACGGCCCGCTAATAAGATGTTGACGATCTCATCCCTAATGACAGTGGGATCTGTAACAAATCGCTGAGTGGAGATTCAAGGATAAAGAAACACCTTGCCTTCTGTGCAGTTAACGAGATGTCCTAGCAGTGTATCCTCAAAAGCCCCTTGCTCTTGTCCTGTGGATTGCTCACTCTCCTTCATCAATCTCTTCGCTTCCATAGCTTCCTTAAGGACGGGGTCGATGAACTTGTAGCAAACCTCCATTTCACTCCGGACACGATCGCGCCAGAACTCAACCAACCGCCAAAACGTACCGAAACGACTCCTGAACGCAGCCTGAGATTGCGCTTCCGAGAAAGCACGCACAAATACGTTCGAAGGATGGTTTATGTAATCCATATTTTTTCCTAGGAAGGAATTTTTTGGATAAACCAGTCCAGCGGAAAGAGAGTTAACGCATTTCCCGAACAAAAATTCAGTTGCCGAGTCAAGGGTGAATCGACCAACCATATCCTTGCATGAACGACCGATCACTAAAGTAACCCTTGAGTTGCAGTGTCATTTACCTGGAAATCCACTGGGTAGCCCTCTCGGAGCCTGGCTTTTGCTTGGCTGAGAGCGTTTTCTGCATGTTTTTCGAATATATCGAAGTGACTAATCCGATCCTTGCTAAAGAATGGTCGTGTCATCGAGCGATGGAACCTAGCTCATAATGCGTCTGAGCATGTGACAATCTATGTAGATGGGGCTCGTATACGCACTTCCATGTCTCGCCTGCATCCCAAACGAACTTTACATGTTAGCGGGCATGGATTAGGTAAGGCGGGAGGTGTGTACCGTCCGAATTGAATACTCCAGTTCCAAGTAGCGTGCTTAATTGGTCCCAGAACACCGGCCCTAACGCTGCTGTAAAACATGTCACTCCAGTTGACGTAGGGCGCAACCCACCTTTCTCAAAGGAATTAAACTGCGTAGCAAGAACTGCCTGACAGTCGCTGCTCGGTACGATGGTAACGGGACGATAAGGTGTCTTACTTTGATATGTTCGGGTTCCGTCGTCAAAATCTATCCGCGATCTCAGATAGAGATAGCCAAATGTGCGAAGGAATCTAACCTGATCTTCGAACATGAGCCTGACATTGACGACAGGACCATACTCCTGACAGTATTGGTCAATTGGTGCTCCTAAAACGCTCGCGCTTCGTCAGCCACAAAGGGTACCATGAGCGAAATCAAGAAACGCCATGCTGAACATACCCATGTGCACGTTCCGAAAGTCCTGAGCGACTGAGAGAATGATGTCCAAGCCACCGGGCCACATACTCTTCACCCGCGGGGCAAGGACAGCGCCTCGACGCGCTGCTTCCCTCCTGTCACGTACGTAGCTGCACAAGACACTGCATGCCACTCCTAGGGGGATGGAAAATAGATACGCGGAGACCCTCAGCCAGCGGGGGGCTGGCTCCTCGAAGAGCACTGCCCAGACTCTAGAGCCAACATAGGCGAGGGCCAGAGGGCGGACGAGGCTAGGAAGTCGACCTGTGATGTAGACGAAACCCGGAGGGATCCCCATCATAGTTCTTCATGAGAAGTAAAAGACCCGAGATGTCTTTTATATGTAGGTCACGGTGAGTTGAAGGTGTGTCCTGCTGCGACTCCTGCGAAATTAACCATCCGATCGTGACGATATACAACCAGATTGCGTGTGCGCCACTGCCGAAACGGCGGTGATGCCGGTTGTCCTGAATTGTAAAGACGTGCAGGATAGGCTAACGAATCTCAGGTTGGTCTCTGGGTTCCTCTCATGACGCGTCGTTCTACCACATTAGTCAGCGCGATTTTGCATCACAGTCGTGCTCGGCCCGGCCACAGGCCCCGAAGCCGTCGGGCAGAGCTGCGGCGTCACCTGGCCGCTTATCTCGAATGTAACACAGTTCAAACTTATGGTATGTACATATGGGCTGTCGTTTTGAACCAGCTCAAGCTTCTTCCAGGAATGTCATCGTCTGCCTCGTCCGCAAGTAACTCACAAGGGTAACATAAGAAAAGGCGGCACACGGCTGAAAATCTCAATTCTATACAATTAGTATTACCTGCCAGACGTGTCTTATATAGTCCGCAGTCAGCGCTAGAAGGTAAAGGCGGCGTAGCAAATCCCTTAGAGCCAGTTCGGAAACTGGTGTAGAGCATTGCCGAGCATTACCGACTCATGTTGGCTCGCTTGAGTCTAACGGCGCATGCCGAAATTTAGTCGGAGCCATAATCTGTGCCGGGCTGCCGATAGTGATAATCAATCAGCATGTGCTACAGTATGTAACCCTACATGCACCCTCTCAGCCTAGAACAATGCCGTCATCTGGTAATCCACCATTTGATCTCCAGATGCAAGTGCAGCTGCCAGCAGTGCTTTGCACCCTTCATAATTTCATCCACATCCATGATCCATTTGAAGGCAAACTTCCAGAAGACTTTGGCACTCCATTTGATGCAGGTGTGCAAGGTGGCGATGGGTTGGAGGGGCCCAGTGTACTGGAAGGCAATGGAGAACATCCAGAGGCATGTGCATTGCACGATCAAATCACCAAGGCAATGTGGATTGATTACCAGGCCATCCTGAGGGAGAGAGAGGCAGTGGGACACATGGAGCTCCTTGAAGACGAGTCTGACATGGATGTGGATGGTGCTGAGGACGAGTAAGTCGTGAGGAATATACCTAGGAACTACTGCCCTTCCATGTACATTTTTTTAATGTGAAGACTTAATTCCAGCAATTACTCTTGATAAGTCATCTGAAACAGCGTGAATTACAACAACAAATGAAAGAGGTACATGTCAGTATGGAAAGTATATGCAGCTACATTGTAATTCAAAGTGGTCCCCCCTGATCAACACCACCTTCCTGCAGATGACCAGCAATTGATTGTTGATACTCTTGGTTGGTGACAGCTTGATGAAGAGTGGTATTTGTGATGGATGTGTACATCATTGCCTTCTTCTCATCTGCAGTAACAGTGTGCACCATAAATGCACCTACCTCAACTGGTAGCAAGGAGTCCTCAGTGGACAGAAGGGTCAATGCCTTGGAAAGGTGGTCAACAGAACTGGTGGCAGCAGCTCCATGCTGGATGGTGGCGGTGGGGGCAGGGGCAGGTGAGGCAACACTTGCATTTGCACTGTCATGGTATATCAAACCAAGGAGATCAGTCATGTAGTTGACAGCGCCAGTCAGACCAAACACTGTGGTCCCAGTTGAGAGTTTGGGCAGAATTGGCTGTTGATTCCTAGGAGGACCAAAGGACTGGGCAGATGACCAACCAGACCCATGAGATGGTTTACATGACAGGGGCAGGGTAGAAGTGTATGAAGTTGGATAGGGCCCAGAAGAAAACGTGCATCTCTCCTTACCAGTCCTACTGAC
Organism: Pisolithus orientalis; assembly: GCF_024613125.1. Taxonomy (NCBI): domain Eukaryota; kingdom Fungi; phylum Basidiomycota; class Agaricomycetes; order Boletales; family Pisolithaceae; genus Pisolithus; species Pisolithus orientalis. Next base: position 41,847 of record NW_026260924.1, on the reverse strand, counting down.
ACTCCCTGAAGGCATGCCCAGCCCCTTCATTGGGAAGGGAGGGTATGCTGGGATGCTGGCTGATGGTGTGCCCACCCCCTGAGTCAGGACCACAATGGATGCTGAGACACTGGGCAATGCAGATGGAATCGGTGGATCAGGGTGTGAAGGGTTGGGAAAAAATGTGGGAAATTCAGCCATGAAGTCGATATACAAGGGATCAGGAGCTGGGTTCATGCCACCGATGTTACTGTTGGAAGGCTTGTTGAAGTTACCTGGCCATGTTTCTTGATCTTCATCCTTGAGCCAATTTGGGGGCCAGTTGGATGAGGGGGCCTCCGATGGTGCATACACATTAGCACCTTGTGCCCCTCCTGATGAGGTGATCTGTGCCATTTTCATGTAAAATGGCCATCCCACATTTTTATAGGGCAGGATACATCATCCACTCTGATGTATTCATGTTAGATGAACTGATATGCTCAATGATAGGGGACAACATACATTGGTTGCAACGTAGCTATTCCATACATTCTCTTCAGCTGGTGTAACAATATTGGCACCAAAATGTTCATCCCATGAGCCAGACCTAGAGCATTGAATGAAGCCTTTGATGGAATTATAGATCCCTTTCAACTAATAACGATATCAGTCAAGGCTATCAGTGCGAGGAGGATGCACTTACCCATTGCCATTTGTTTTGAATCTGCTGAGCAGTTCTTGTGGGGGGCAAGTTAGGTGGAGTGATTGCAGCAGCAGCACTAGAAAATACACTGGATTTGAAGTTGCCTGTATCACCTTGTTCTGATCAGTGTTCAATGAGGTAGTCAAGGAGAGCATGAGTCTCTGAATCAGTCCACTTGTGACTACTCATCATTTCTGGCTCCTGATCTGATTCTAAAAGAACAAGGAGTCCAGCAACATGTACAATGCAAAGCATAGCAGAAGCAATATGAGCAATAATGGGTTTGAGGTCATCATATCAATGAGCGATCATCATTGTATAGTTGGAAGGAAGGTTGAAACTCTGCCTTGTGTTGGAAATACCGGTTTATGGTGTTTCTCTTTACCAGTTGTAGACTTGCTTGTAATACAAGATGACTCATGTGATGTCATGCTTGCTAAGTGACTCCACAATGATGTCACTTTACTCCACTTATTCTACAGCGTTCCATGACATTCATTACTATACATAGTAGATAGTATCTTTACTTACTATATGCATCACCTGGTCTGTGCACACTCCTGCATGTATATAAACCAAGGGGTTTCTGCCATATCCCCTCAGACTAACAGTCAATCTTATACTGTTAAATCTTCGAGCCTCAACAGCTCTCATTCAATACCAATTACTTTCAATGCTCTATCCAATCATAAAGGCAAGTGCTCGTCTTTAGCTCTCGCCCTTTTCCCCTTCGTCCTCATTCCTCTGCCAATACCTTGTAGTTCATGGAGCATCCCAGGCATGTTAACTGACACATGTGTCAGCAATGGGTTGTACACCAGTTTCCGAACTGGCTCTTAGGTAAAATTTTCAGCATCTTCGGAAAGTAATTAGTGCAGTGCACACTTATAACCTGTAGGTCCACATGTCAGCGCTGTTGTTGAAGAAGCCGACAGACGTTTCATTCCTTTGTGAGCTTATCGAACTTTCCTTTCTGTGTCTTTATTACTGCACGGATTTCTACGAGCTTCATAAAGAGTGTTCTTTCAGCTCCTTCCAGCTGGCGCAACTCAGTGCGTGCTTCATCCAGTTCGTCCATGGTGGGCGGAAACAGTACGACAGACCAGTGTCAGCAAAATAGGATGTGGTGCGCTCTGAGTCCCACCTGGGGTTGGCGAGTAACAACAGTTCATAGCATCTGCCGATTATCGATGTTGCTGTGTGGTGTTGTGCCAAGTCAGTTAGCCCTTCCCTCCTATTGCCCACTAATCAGGAACCCGACACCTATGAGTCACGACACACGCATCGCGGGATATGCAAGCGTAGCTGCAACTCACCCGATGATGAATGGGTCAACGATATCTGATTACATTTCAGAGTCCACAAATGTCTTGCGTGGCTCGTAAGCTAAAGCAAGGAACGAGGTTGGTGGAGACCGGCCGTGGATTCGACAGGACCGACAAGCTACGTGCTTTCAGATTTTTCCTCCAAAAACCTTGCTGTGTCAACATTGAATGGGAAGAACTCCAAGGACCTAAACCCACCCCAGATTTACTCGGACCCTGATCTCGGCTACCACCACCCTGACAAAACCGCCAAGGGTGCGATTTGTTATGGGAGACAACCAAAAAATTCTACAATGTACATACCCTACATGTTAAGTTTACATGCAAATTCATTAGCAGGGGCGAGCACCAGAGTCAAGCCCGTCGCCCGCACCCGACCAAGACGCGTGGTATATGACAGCTGGAACTAGTATTAGCACCCTCCAGCATACTAACGACAGGTTTAGTCGCATATGATACATCCCAAAGTAACCGATAACCACGTACCAATCCATTCTTTGGCCGTGGATAGTTCCATTGCCTCAAATTTGGGTCTGTCAGGGATATCAACACGCGTCAGCCAGCCAAGCCTACGGTAATACACACACGGGCCTGCACGCTGCAAGAAGCATGGCCAAGAAAAGATAGGAAAACGTCTGGGTTCGAGAGGGAAGCAAGAAGAAACGCGCACGCACTCGTATATGAATCCATATGTCGTTTAATATAATCCTCCGTTGGAAAATCAGGCGAACTACAGCCAATATTAGTTTCTCCGTGTCGTTGATACACTCGAACATAATCAACCCGCATCTCGGCGGGGAAAGATAGTGTGCTCATGTTGATGGATTGCCAGCCGGCTATGAGACAGGGGGGAAATACATCAGGAACATGAAGGTGAGCGTACCTCCAATCAAATGAAACACAGGACTCACGCGACAACCCAAGATTCAACACGATGCTCTAATCAAAGACAGAATTAAGACCTGGAAAATCATACATAGACGAACGACTTACCATCGGCTCCAATGAAATCAACCTTTGCCCGACCTGCGTTCCGTTCAGGCCCAAATCCGGACCCAACGCTGCAGCGCCGAGCCGGGCAGTTGGTTGTCCACCCGTTTGCCATATAATGTATCCGTCGGAGGAGTTTTCAGGGTTGGACCAGTATTCGAAACCTAGTATTTGTTCCCACGTCAGCTTGAAAGGGGGTGGGTAGACAAAAAGATGGGGCCAGAGAAATACCGAATGTAATGAATTGATTCCCAGATCCAACATAGACATCTGAAGGGAGCTCTGTCAATGCAGACACCGTTTGCTGCCTACATATCCACGATTGCAAACACAGGAACGAATCAATGATCTATACCACTTTTCCGGGGAAAAAAAGAGAAAACGGAAAACGGACAGACTCACATGGGCGACCCACTAGATGAAATATAATCATCAGCACGATAGAGAATGAATACAAAAAATGCAACATACTGGTAAGAATTCGACACCGTTCCACAGTCGAACACCTCCCACATCTCTGACGACCCATTCCCATACAAGTAATCGTGCGTGAACGGCGCAAACTGCGCACTCTGAGATACCGTCTGTCCCGTTCCTCCCAAGTTGTTATGTGCGACCTCGAGGATATCGATTTCAGGTGCCCCACGCCCCACCGTAGGAGAAGGACCGGGGTGGTCTTCATTGGAACATGTGCATGAACTTTTGGGTGTTGTATGCGATATGAGATCGAGCAGACAGACAAATAAAAGAGCGAAAGGAAGGGGAAACAGACTCACGAAAGCCGCTGGCCAGGCAACCACGATAACGCATAATTGTATCCAGGTTGGGATGCCTCCGACATGAGGGCAGCTGCAGGCCCAGACCCATTGACGTATGTCTGGTTCGGGAATGTACCCACGTCGCAAGAGTCGTATCTGCGGAACATCCGGCGTCCAGGCAAAAATCGACCAAAGTCATGTGAGAAAGATTCCCTAAAATGAACGAGGAGATAGAGAGAACGTACGAGTAAGGCCATACACCGTCCGTAGTCGCGCCGTATCCAGGTCGTGCGAGATTTCCCATCGTCCACGCTGCAGGCCACTTTACCCCGTCCAAACGCCCAGTCAGAACGGAACACCGATGGGGATAAAGGGTGAAACACCCACGTAGCCCTGTGACTCCTCATTCGGTCCCGGCAACATAACCGACACCTCAATGTACCCCCTTGTGAAACAAAACTTGTTCCAACTTTGCAACATCCCACTTCTATATGGCATCCCTTCATCCTCCACTTGGTCCAACACGATACTCAAATACCCTCCTTCTTTGGTCGAGACTTGTCCAGGGTCATACCACTCCTGATCATCGGTCGTCCAATACCACAGGTTCACAGCTTCCCAGTAGGGATCGTCACCCGACCAAAAAGTTCGTCCGGGTTGGTTGAATTCATCAGAAAAAACAAGATCGTAGTTATAATCGTCGAACCCGGTGCGTGTGTGTGCGTCGATTGGCGTAGACGGATCGATCAGTTGTGGCAAGGGATATCTGAGAGCGATAAGAAAGAGAGACACATAAATGCACGTAGTGGATATGATATGGACATGTATATCACGGTCAAGGAAAGAAAAAAGAACAGATAAGAGAGGCCTGGACATACAGGCTTCCTAATCCTGGCACCTGCCCTGTGACATTGACAGACACAGCACCATTGAGAGTCTTGTCTTCGAGATACCTAAACACGGGATAAAAAACGAATAGAAAAAGAAGACCGATAATAAGGAGGGTGAGCGATCCGATGTTGAGAAGACCGCGCAAACTAATTGGAGACGTGTTTGAGGACCGAATGCCTTCGGGATCATGAAGGAAGTCGTCTATGTCGGGTTCGTTGGAGTTGTTGTCTAGATCTGGATCGTAGACATACGGAATGAGGATGCCGTGTCTAGATGTACTGCAAGGGTACTTTGAATCTGATGAGAGTGAAAATATGGAACTTCCTGAAGTAGATAGGATACAATCGCTAACGGTGCGACGAGCTGCAGGCGTAGGAGGGACTTCTCTTTGACTGCATGAGATGGAAAGTCGGTAGAGAATCATGGAGCCACGTTGACCATGCAGAGAAAGGAGTTGGGAGCCTAGGACTCGAGAATCCTCAGAGGCGACTCTTGGGAAAGAAATGTCTTGCCTCGAGTGAAGGCGAGACCGCAGTTTGGGTGTTTCCATCGTATCTGGGGCGGGAGGGGGGGATATGGATGCGCTTGCAGGGTAACGCGAGAGCACTGGCCTTGGATAAATTGATTTTTCGCAACTCGACAAGTCGGTGACGGAGGAGGGGTTGACTGTACGCTGGGTAAGGAATGACTGGAGGGGTTTGTGAGGATGGTCGGAGGGAGCAAGAGACGAGTTCGTGTCGACGCCTGGCGAGTTTGTCTCGGACACGCTGGCGAGCGGAGGGGACAGATCGCTCCTGGAGGGCACCAGCCAAAACAGGGTTGACGATTCGGTCATCCCTGAGCCCTCCACCGCCCTGATTTGGTAGCGATATGAGGAAGGAAAGGCAGGGCAACGGAGGGCAACGAGAGCGTACCCCGGGGAATGTTAATGGCATGCTAATCATCGAAACTCACTGATATAAATCCTCATAAGCTTGACACGTAGTGAGTAGCCAATATATACCCTGCCGAAAATGATTAACCTATTACACTGATAAACGACAATGAGTGTGAACCTGCCACGTAGTCGGTACTTAATACTTATGTACTTCTCGAACAGTACCAGGAGGGTGATGTCATGGTAGAAACCATGTTAGTCAGTCATGTGCCGAGTAGAAGAGGACAAGCTATCGATGCTCACCTTCGTGTACACCGAGGGTCAGTTGTTTCAAGGTTCCAATGCTTTCACGGGAAGCAATTCATTGTCAAAGGAAGGGCCCGTCCTACTACTGATTTGTTTTTCAAACAGCTTCTGTGCCTGATGTGATGTCTCGTCGTAAGGATCATCTTTGCAGTCTAGCTTTCACGGGTTTGCGCATCGTATTGTTAATGTCGCAATACAAACCGACTCATGAACGACGCATGACGACAACTGAACATCCATTTTCAAAGCGGCTCGCCATGGTTCAGTTGATGGAGTTACTTTCGTGACGTATATCTGTGCCGCAGCAGAAATTTTGAGTGACGTGTTGCGTAAACTGGGACGTGTAGACACGCATATGAATCAGACTCTACGCAGGTGCAATGTCGTATAAATGCAGTGATTGAGTGTATAAAACATTCGGGCATAGTGAAGTAACCCACCAGCACAGCGGGCATCCACAAATCCCAAAGACGAGCTCGGACGACACTCGCAGGTGAAATTCTTCAAGTCACGAGAAACTTGGAAGCCAGCGGCTGTGAGAATGCATGTGGCACCAGATATCAACACGAAATTTCGCTCACCTGCATCAAATTTCGCAGGCAGTAATGAAATGGATTGTCGGAACTCATAACAGGCTGATCGATTGACTGATCTCAAATCACCGAGGGAGTCGGAAGGTGTGGTAAGCTCATATAGTACCTGCACATCACTTCGAGGACTGTTACTTCGTCCAACGTACTTGCTTAAAACTCAGCTCGTCACATCATATTATCGCCTTAACAGCTGTACAGCAGCACTTCAAACCCGATGTCGCAAAGCGGGGAATAGGATACTCAAAAGGGCAACCTTTGTCGTCCGTTTTCGCATGTCCGTCATCGATGTATTGCCGTTGCCACCCACCATCCGGAACCTTGGACTATCCTTTCTGCTCGCAGAGCTTGTTTTTGTTTCCGACGTTTTTCACCTTGATGGTTCGTGTCAGGATTTGGAGCTGCCGGAGCAAACAAGTAGGTGGAGCAAGGGACCAATAACAGGTACTCGTACCATTAAGGAGCCACCTTCTGATACCACCTCTCCTCTAGGCTTGCGCCACTCACGTGCTTGCGACAACATTGACAGGCGGCCGATGCTCACAGTTGTTTTCCTGTCAGTACACCGTGACCGACGTTCGGACGATGGAGGCAAGTGTTAGTATTACCAGTACCGAGCTATAGGGCCATGTGGGGCATCATTGGAATGTGCCACCATCTTTACCCTGTCGGTCAACGTGACCCTGTTTTCCTTGTGCTATGAACCTTCGCAGACCGTTCTATGTTTGCAATCCTGTCTCCGATAAGGCATCATCTACACCGTCATGTGACCAAATGTCAGCGATACCATGTCCGACGGGCCTCCGGGACGAGCCGCTTGTCGAACGTTTAAAAGGAGCATTACTTTCCAGTAACTCCAGCATCTTTTTCTGCTATCTGCGACCACTTACACATCCTTCGTACGTCTTGTTCCTGCCGTGCTGTAGAGCGTGCCCTCATCGTACTTCACATTGAGCAGACATAACCAACCAGTCTATATCCATTATCAACATGTCTTCTGGCTGCAACTGCAACGCTAAGTAGGTGCCATTTGCTGCCGTTGAGTGTGCGGGGTTGCTGACCAGCCGTCTTTTCTCCTTGTAGCTGTGGCTGCTCTGCTGGCAACTGCAGCTGTGCCGCTGGTACTTGCACCTGCAAGCACTAAATGCTTCTCGCCTCCTAGAGGTTGTATGATTACTATGTCATTTGTCCCGGTGTCGAGCGATGTATGAGAAAACTGAGAAAACCAATATTACCTTGATTGTGTCTGAAGTGCCCAAATTATGTGATGCGATAAAACCTCTCAGTAAGGGTAATGATTCCGCCTGTCTGGTGATGCATGTTGTTTGGTGTTTGGCATTTTACTGCAGTTACAGTAAGTCAGGAGCATCTAATTGAGACGCGATGCCAGTGGAAGATGAAGCTGTGTTAACACTTACAATAATTTTACTGATGGCCGCAACAGCGGCAGAAGATGCATCCAGATATCTGATATAGAAATCATCTTGTAAGTCTATATCGGCCTCTGATATTCTCTTTCAGCGTTCCACAGTCTCATGGTAGCAAAGGGTTTGCATGTCCACTGCCATGCATGGATATTATAGGAAACACGGGAGTTGCCGTTCCCAAGTTAGAAGCATTCTGGAACCTTGCATCTCCGGTCGCACGTTACAACTCTTCGCGCATTGTGGTCTAGCTCATGGAACAGGGTGGGTACAATGCGGTTTGGACGACAGCTTCCAGCGAGACATGCCTATCCACGCAATCGTGCCATTGCGGGATAGCATTTATTGGTTCCAAATGAAGTCGAGGCCAGGATCAAACTAACGTGGCCGTATATGATCAGATACAACGCCACTACGGTGGCGGCCAAGACTAGTCATCGATAACTGATGGTGACTAGTGCTGGATAATATGAAACACCAGATTCGAACGACTTTGATCTTCTGGAAGGCAGATTTCTGATAAGCGGAGACCGGATGGAAGGTAGATGGTCAGGAATATTCTGGGGGAAAGATCAGACAGACCCACCGATAAGTTGGCAGCTATGCTAGCTTTGGTGCGCGGAAAATGCCACGACAGCGAACTTGATGCAAGGTGGGCACGAGTTTACGATCAGTGCAAACATGGCGCGGACGGTCTTAGAATAACATCGATCGAAACGATATCCAGATTCTGGATAGAACATGGCTTGTTCTCCTCGAACAATTTTGCAGACTACTCTGATATCCCCACCGCTCTCAAGTATGTCTTGGAGTTGCTTTATAAACGGGACTCGTACTCACTATGCGCCAGACGAAGAGACCAAAGCTGTGTCCCCCAACTGTGAAAAATACAGCTGCACTTCCTCATACGCCTTCTGCATCGCCATTGAAGTTGGACGGGATCGCTGACGGGCCCGTTTTCCTGTAATCACGAGTGCACGACTAGAAGGTGTACCTGTAAGCAGCAAATGTCTGTCCTAGAAGGCGGGACACTCAGAAGAAGCCTAGAATGTAAGTTGTAGTTTGGAGCGATATCTGAAATAGCGCAGTGGATCATGGGCAGTGTTGTGGTGCAGGACATGAGTGAGCACGGCATATTTCGGGTGCACCCCGGTGGGCACGGACAGGGTTCGTTGCCGTTTCCTACCGTGAGCGGAAGGTGAACATCGAAGCCCACACTGGGGACTACAACGTATATCGAATGCTCGGCGCGTTAGCGTAGGTTGCTGAAAGTAATCCGTTTAGGTATCGTGTTTGGAGATGGTGTCACGAAACCTCGTACCACTTATGCACCTACCTGCAACTATGGCTATTCTCAAGGACATTTGGAGTCGCGGAGGAAAAAAATTGGGTGAGCAACACCAAAGCATCCGAGTTTTGAAGCTACCATCGCGTCTTGCTGAGGAACGCAGCACTCTTCCTTCTCTTCTTTGGTTCCGGCCTAAAAGACGTGAAAGCGACACAATTGGGTGTTAGCCTGCAGGACAAGTGCATAATTTTTCGAAAGAACGATGACCGTGAGGTCGTTTGAATAATAGTCGGACAAGATAACGCCATCTGCGTCGCAAATTGGAGCTTTCTTGGGGAATCACTCCAGCACAACGCGGTCCACTCCACAAAGTTACGATAATCTACGACCAAGACAAAAGGCTAGAAGGGCACTGACGAAGTCTTGAGATAATGCACTTGAGGAGTTGACTGTCCTACGTAACGGGACTTAGGTGCTACCACCACAAAGTCAATTTGAAAAAATCTCACACGCTCCCAGTCAGCTACCCTCGCAGTCATGGAGTGTAGTGAGCGCAACCTTCGCAGTCGGTGTCTAGCCTGACTCTATTTTCACCTCTTTAAAGCTCGCCTACCGTTGTCTCGTACGTCTCTTCGGCCTGCCACCAGGCTTTCTTATGCCTAATTCCACCTCGTTAGTTGACGATCTCGACTCTGCATGTTTCCCCCCCAGAAGTCGTATTCAAAGGCTCAGTCACCGTTCAAAGCGGCGATCCTAGACCAGGTCTCAGCGCATTTGCCATGGATGAAGGTCATCACCATGTTGTCAGACTACAATACTGAACCCAACCCATGCTCGCAACTGGGATCTCTTTCGATAAAGTTGGTACTCGGCGAGCTTCGGGCCAGGGACCCGATGTTAACTATCGGTTCACCCCGGCCGAGCTTTCGAGCCCGGGCAGTCCGCGGTCCGCGGCACGCCAAGACCCGCCCCCCCCTTACCCACGACAGCTCCGCACCCCATGGGGCCGAAGTCCGCGTGCGTACTCATTGTCACCTGACACGAACGGCGTCCTTACTATGTCCCTACATTAACTACTATGAGGGCACACGCGGAGCCAACGTATCGAACTTAATCAATACCATGCGTTGCAACTGATGCGTGCACAAGCAACCGAACATATTAGCTCAGCCGTCCGGAACTTGTGGGGTTTACCAAACGGTGGAGCAATACCTTCCCTTACTTATGCTTGTCGCCACACCATCAACAATATCCTGTTCCAGACGTTTGGAATGCAACTTCCGCTCTCGATAACCGGCCGAACGTTTGGCGAATTAAATAAATAAATTTCCGTGGCGACCTGTCTCTACCATAGTTGTTCAGCGGGGATCAATGTTCCATGTCAGAAAACGCACCCAAACTCAAATGGGCAGCTCTCTCAGTAGCCAAATGCCACGCTCTGCCAATGGCACGGGCGTTGCCATTCAGGCTCGTCAAATCGCGCTATCGTTCGATGAGACAGTCACACCTTGGACAGGATCCCTGACCCCGCATCACAACCTGCGGACCAATTAAGAATAGCTTCCTACCCCGATGAAAGAGCCAGGAGAAAATGACCCTTGATGTTTTCCTTTGTCGCCCCATCGGGGGTAATATTACTTTGATCACGTTATTCTACTTCTCTGCCCAGACTTTCTCCAGCAACTGCCGCATTGCAACATCTCTTCGGCGCCTTGATAACACGCCACTTCCACTACTATTGCTCATGATGGCTCATTAGCGTGGGTCTGAAGCAGTAACAAAGGAACAGGAACTCGGGCAAATTCCGAAATCTACGCTATCGCACGATTGTTCAAGCTGTAGACTTGGGCACCGGCCACTGCGTGGACGTATTAAAAGGGGTCCGTTCGCACTTGATATCCTCAGCAATTTGCTCTGATACTCGCGACTACTTGATTATCTCTCGTACGTGCTGCCTGTCTTGCACAGCCAAGTGGCAACGTTTGTCGCTCACTGAGCTTCATGTTGAACAGACACAACAATCTATATCAACATGTCTCCCAACAACGACAAGTGCAACTGCAACGTTGCTGGGTGGGTATTGTCGTGATTATCGAGGGTGTGCAAGGGTCGCTGATTAGTCCTTTTTCTTCTTTTCTTCTCCCCGCAGCTGCAACTGCAATGCCGGTAGCTGCACCTGCCAGCAGTAAACGCATCTCGCCCCTCTGAGCCAATATGACGGGGTTGCTGTAGGAGTTTCTGACGTATTGGAGAGAAAATTCTGGAAAACCGCAAAAAAAGATGTTGTCTTGAAGTTTGTATAAGTGCAATTCGATGTGTGTTCGGTGTAAACCTTCGAGGGATGCCGGTATCAACATGTCGCCGGACGCCTGGGCGGAGAGTGGTGTCTCCCTGTCGTTGCAGCCCTTCCCCCTCTGACTCCCTCCAAGTTCAGCCCGCGGCATAATAGGAGAAAATCGAGGACCTGCGTATATGTACAGAAGGAACTCGTTTCCAGAGCGGCCGATTCATTGACGTTGGGAACGCGTCCTTACTACTCTGAGTATACCAGCCTCGGACAAAACAAACAGGGCAGGAAATCTCGAGGGCCGCACGGTCGCACCATTTGTCATAAATGGGTCCGCGTCGAACGTAGGCGGTCGTGGTCTAGGGAGAGCTCACAACTAATCATAGGGCTGAAGGTAGCAAGATGTAAGGAACACAGTCTCAGACAGTGATGTTAAAGCAGGAATTTATCGTCGCTGATATGACTGCCTACATCCAATCACACGTAGCGAACAGAACGGACATGTTCAACCTGGTTTCCTCCTACTGGATGAATCTCTATCGCGCATTCCTTTGGAACTGTATTGAGCTGCCACACCAACGCGGCCTCCTGGATCATACGCACTGACTATGCGACTTCCGATACAGAACTGAGCGGATAAATCGAATTGTACGCTGGAGCTATACGAGGTAGTGATGGATCAACTTGCGTTTCGTGCTTCGACATGGTGAACCCGAGACGACCGTATTTTCAGGTATGTATGCTACGCCTGACATGCACCGGCATCTTCGAGTGCGTGGCGCTACAGGAAGGGACAAACTGCCCGACCGCGACGACATGAAGTCGCTAGAATCTGCGACTGAGTCACCGGAAAGTTATGTACCAGGTCCATGTTGGAGATATATTCTCCCCTGTGTTCTGCTCACTTTGGTGCGATGTTTGGGTGCTTACATAATCACCTTAGAGCGCACATTTTACAGTAGTTTATTCACTGTTCCCTCAGTAGCTTGTTGCACTACTGAGGGTAAGCTCACTTTCACTACCAGTATTATACTTACTGATATCCTGTAGATACCTACAGGTTGGTCTAATACATCAGTAGCTTGTTGCACTACTGAGGATACCTACAGCATCCTTCAAAAGTCCATGTATCATAGTACACACTGACACACCGCCAGCTTGGCAGAATGAAGTCCAGAAGCTGCCATTCTAACCTCGTTGGTTTTGAAGGTGTCCTGGTCGATGGCCTGGCCCTCGGGTTGTTGCCAACCGGCCGAAACTGTCGTACAAGGTGTCCCTCTGCGATTCAAATGTAGAGGATTCGAGTGCACGTGTTTCAGAGGTAATGACTTGAATTGCCTCATTCAACACTACATGGGGCCCGTCGTTCCATTTGTTTATACTAACTCGGTGATTCGATGCGCCACTACGTATGAACTAACCCGGAAAACCATTGCAGCGCTAGCTTACCCACCAGGATCTCCTGCTGCCTGGCTTTGGAGCATTGGAGTTGAATACCCATTCGGTTTGACTACTTATTCTCAGTGTTACGAGAAGTGTAGTTACATAAACGTGGGAAGTTTCCCTCCCGGAATTTTCTAAGGTGCGTCGTGCCATCCATCAATTGCTGGTAGGCTACTAACCCAGCCGAAAATGAGTTAGGTTTGCCAACGGCATTGAGGCGGTCACGATAGTCAATATTCTGAGAGGCTACGTCGACTATTCCTGGCTGGAGAGGACTCCAGGCTTCTGTAACCATACTGATACCGTTTTGCAGTTCTCATATTGCGAAGAACTTTTCAACTTGATGATCCATGATTGGATCGAAATGGTCGCCGACCAACCTATTGGATCTCCTGACTTTATTTGTGACGGGCCAGAACCAAGCTCACTTCGTTACGCGGTTTGTCCTGAGAAGATGCTTCTGAGACGAAATAGTGGTAACTAACTGTACTGCAAACTTATGCCTGACTCAGGGACAGCTTATTGCGAACTCGAATTAATGTAAAATTACTTTCTAAGGGCTACACAAAAAAAAGAAACAACGTCCACAGGTGCGTGTGCGAGTGCCTAATTACCGTTACATGATCATAAACACGCCAGCCGATGCCAAAGAGATAGTAAACATAATCGTGAAGTCGTACTTCACACCAAACTTCCCGCTTGCACCGTTGGCAGAGCCCCGCGTGTGGCCGTTAGGGTGAGGAGCCAACGGTACCGAACCGTTGGTGGCTGACAGAGCGGTCATATTCAAAAGCGTTCCGTTGGTGGTTGGCGTCAGGCCGCTCATCGCCGTCGCGATGGCTGACCAGTTTGCAAGAGCGAGTGCGGCGGCGGTATTTGGATCTGTAGGGACTGGTGGAAGTGCTCCGATTGGGCCTTTGCCGCTCCCTGGGACGGGTGGTACACCGGACGGGGTGCTTCCCGCGGAGACAGCAGAGGCGCTAGGAGGGATAGGGACAGGGGAGGGTGTTGCTGGCGCTGGTGGGTTTGGCGCAGCAGCAGCAGCAGGGGCGATAGTAAAGTCCCCGCTATACACCGTAAGTTGAAGCGGCTCGAGTACTACGAAGCACACGGTGCTGGTTACAAAGTAGCAGAGTCAAACCGAGGCTCTTGGACGACGGAGAAAAACTCACTATTTCGTGTTGTCTTTGACGTTTGTAGGAGCGGTCACCTGTGCCGATCCCGCCTTCGCGTTTACGTTTGAAGCGAGCGTGCTTACGAATGTCTATTCCCCCGCCATCCCATCACACGGCCGTCGTCAGCCACCTGCTGCTGAGAGTGAAGGGGTAAACGTACGCTCATATTCTCCCACAGTTCAATGACCATCGGGCCCATCATGTCAGCGGTTGGGATCGTCCCGTCGTCACTCCAGGTTACGACTGCTGGTTGACCCGCCAGCCATACCGTTGACTGAACAGGGGTAGTTGGGAATATGTTCGCAGATACGAGCGGGAAAAGAAGATTAAAGGATATAACGACGAAGAGAAGTGGGGGGAGGAATGAAAAGGTTCGGCGGGCCGTCGTGGAGACCATTGTGCGTAGTTTCGTAGTGTTGGCGAGAGAGTGGACTGGTAAAGTAATGATAGTAAACGTAGATTGCAGACCCGCTGCAGCGAGGGGAACGATAGTTGCAGGTGGCGGGAAAATGAATGTGGTTCAGGTGGTGGATGTACTTGGAGAAGAGGCGTCGAGGGGAGACGAGAGATTTATATAGGGGGGAGAGATTGCTAGTGGCTGACACGGCCAAATACGGTCACGTGACTCAGAAATCACCAATTGCAGATCACGTGCATGAGGTCAACGCGTCTGCCCGCCAGAAACACTCGTCCCGAATAGCAGAAATGAATGACTGGTTAATAACTTAACATACACGCAATGAAACTGGACTCGACAGAGATACCAATCTTAGTCTGATACTTACATACAGAAGAATCAACGAGATCGATAAAAATGTCAAATTCGGGATCGTCAACGTTTAGTAGTGGGTACGGGTCAGGGGAATAGAGCAGTGCATACGTATCAAAAGGGGGAAAGTATCTGTATAGGGGGGACTAGCGTAGCGGAGGGGTAGGAAAAAAGTCAGCGCTCCAGAGCACCGACGAGCGAGTCTAATGAATTTCAGTTGGGCATATAGTATATTGTATAGAATGTGATCCAGAAAGCAAGGAGAAAGAGTGTGGCATGTAACAGATACAGAAACGAGAGGGAATTAGATCCGAGTCACAGCAACCCAGCAAAGGAAATAAGAAGCAACGGACAAGAGCAAGAGAAACGAGACCCAAAGTCCTTACATACGCGCAAAGTAAGCCAAGCACACAGTGCAGTCGACACTGGCATCACCATTGTCGTCGTCGTCGTCACCAAGTCACCCTCTCTTTTTCTCTCACTGGCCTCAACCAGATTTCGCCTGGTCGACTAATATGGACCATCAGCCTTCCTAATCGAGTAACAGTGAAAATAGAAAACGAAACACACCTCTTCTCTCTGATGACCCTCCAGATTCTTCTCCTCTCTACACCCTTCGCGATCCCCGTGATCGCCTCTGGACGGGGAGGAAATACACCAGGTCCACATCTCTCTTGCAAGTCGGCTAGTCCCTCTTGCGTCCCCTCCGCCTCAACGACGACGGTACCGTACCAGTTGGGATCAATGAAAACCCCGGGGAGACGGGGTATCGCGCGGCGTTCAGAACGCGGTATCAGGTGTGGGAAGTATTCGCGCAGGTGGGAGTGTACGCGGGAATGCTCGGTTGTTGCAGGCGCACGAATCTTGAACGACGATCTATGGACCCAAAGAACGACATCATGAAGCGCGCCATGAAGTCTGTTGTTTAGAGGGCAAGGTAAGTAATGCATTTGTAGAAAAGAACAGGAGATCTCACGTCTCAGCTTTCCCCCTCTCCTGCAACAACTGCAGGTTTTGTGCGATCTCTTGCCCCCACGGACTTATATCCACATAAACGATGGGGCTCGGTTGATTATCACCCGTGCTCTCGCCGGTCCGTATTACGCGGTGGAAGTACGAAGGTGGGAAGGCCAAACTATGGAAGTACGGAGATAGCTCGCCGAGAGATGAGTACTTATAATCGAGGTCCTGCAAGCATTCGACCGTCGTGTCAGTAAAACTATCCCACGATCCAAGGTAAGATAGGACATACCACCAAGTAATTTCCATCCCACACCATCCTCCCAATATTCCGCTCGTCACCAAGGGCGATATCCCACACTACGTCTCCCGCCCTTAACAGTTTCGCCACACCTGCGCCCGATCGTCGCAGCTCCGCCTCACATTCCTCCACACTGATATCTGATAGCCATGTCCCATCTGGCGAGGGCACGAACACCCGCAGTAATGCCGCACGGTTCGGGCGGAAAAGCGGTGAATGGAACGAAGGTCGCGGAAGGGGACATGCACAAGAGGATGTCCCAGACGAAGAAGACGAGCTTCCTCCTGAGGAAGACGTTGGGCGTGCGTGCCCGTCATGGTAGGGTGGTGAGCTTGAAGGTGGCGAAGCTGGACTCCTTTCATCTTTAGCTCGTGTAGCCTGATTAGTGCAACATCCACCGCACGTCCGCACATGCTCCTCTCTCAGTCGCGTGATCCACCTCGCCTCTGACTCCGCTTGTGCCCTCAGCCGTAGTACGACCTTAGTATATGCGCGTGTCGTCAACGCAAGTGAGAGGACATCGCTCAGACCCCGGGAGGCTCCCTTCGGCTGCGAGAGGTACGCATGCGCAAACCGTGCATAATCATGTGTGGGCATTGAAATACCACGCATATAGTTGTTGAGGTCCTGTTTTACTCGCGTCAGGGACGCGGAGAGAAAGGAGAATTTAAAACACACCCTTAATGTCAGCACGATCGGCTCTGCCCACTCAAAACCCCACCTGGCGTAGCCCACAGGTCGAAGGAACCGCTCCAGAATAACTTCCCTCAACTGTCTTGCATTGCTCTGGACGTTTTTCCCGTTTCCTCCGCGAGGAGCGGAAGAAACAACGGAATCAAACAAAGACCTGACTTTGCCCCGACTAACAGAGTATAGGGACAACCAGTCCCGGAACTCCAAATACTCCATCATCCGTGCAAGGAAATCCGCGTTCGAAAGGAATGGCTTTAATGGGAAATATACTTTGGGTCGCTCTTCCTCTACCTTCTCCAATACACCGTCGTCACCTTCCTTGTCGGCGCTGAAACGGGATTCGCGAGCAGTCATCTCTGCCACGGCAGAAGGCGGAGACTTTCCGAGCGGCATCCCCCGGCGATACTGTCGGGAGGACTTGTATTCTTGCGGCTGACAGTTCGTATTGCCGGTGATAGCGTGCAACGAGTTTGCATGGTCATCCGAACTAGGGATGTACAAAGGCCGTGCGGGTGTATCGCGCCCGTGAGCGGAGAGAGACCCATGCCCGTGTCCAGACGCAGACCCATGTCCATGATCAGATAGGGACCCATGCCCATGACCAGATAGTGAGCCCTCCCTTGTGACGACACGCACACCTTCGACCTTCGCAAATGGATCCGAATCTAACAGTGAACAGACCTGCCTCACACGATCCTCCTCATATCCACTCCGACGACGACCTGTTCTACCGCTTCCAGTAGTGTGGGCATTCACGTGTGCGCTTCCCATGACATGTGGGGGGGTAGGAGGCGGGGTATGTCGAACCTTGGTCAATACTTTCGGTTTATCCCTGTCCCTTGAGGACGCACTTTCGCCGCTCGCACTGCGTACGACCATTTTCTGCACAGGATTCTGCTGGGGAGTGCCTGACAACCCTTGGGATCCATTAATCCCTGACACTCCTGACATGACGGCATCAAAAAAAGAAGCAGTAGAAGGGGCTTTGTGCAACTTCGGATCCTTTACGCTGGAGTTCGGGTCGAGAAGGGGATTGGTGCGTTCGGCCAACGGAGAGGGAAAATGTGAAGGATATGCCGGTCCCAGTCCAAATGGCTGGAAAGGTGTGAAGGGATTATACATGGATCCGTACGCGGGGTTGTACAGGTTGAGGTTGAACGATGGCGTGAACGCATTAGGGTACGCTGAGGGGCAGAAGGACGTGGGAGGATACGGAGCTGTTGGGAAAAAGCCCGGACTAGAATATGGAGATGGGACATCATTGGCAGTCGTTGAAACGTGGCGGGGAGGATTCGAGCGGACGTTCGCATTACCATTCAACTCAGCGCTCGCAACCGTGGGAGAAGGATACCCATTGAGAGGGGTTTTGTTCCCTCGGGACTCTGAGCTCGAAGTCCTCCGGTGGGTGTAGGAAGGCGTATGGCCATTCGATAATTGCTGTTGGGCCTGAACCTGATTGTTGTGTGCCTGGGCCTGTGTGATGCGTTGGTGATGCTGAGGCTGTTCCAGATGGTTGGCCACACGCGGCTCTGGATCCCTCGTGGTAGGCACGGGCGTCTTCCTACCGGCACTTGTCGTCGATTGCGTTGTCTTCCTTCCAGTAATCGAGATCCTCATCCCATTCGTCGTCTTTCCAACCCGCTCGTTCGTGGCGTTTTCATGTGTTTTCGAATTCATTTTCTCGTCTGTCATAAGAGCTGTCGTCGTCATCGTCACAGCAGACATAGCAACAGTAGTCTGAAGCCTTTGAGCGGAGATTGGAGGAGAGGAACGCGAATTTAGAGGAGGTGAACGCGAAGTTGGAGGTGGAGACCGCGGGAGCGACTTTTGAGGTGGTGCTTGTGGCGAGTGAGAACGTGCAAGTGGAGACTGAGATCGTTCAATGACAGATAATGCGCGTGTCGCTCTTCCGACCACCTCGCCGTCCTTCGCCTATCGCATCGTATTTATAAGTACCGGTCCAAAACAACCGAAGCGAACGGAACCAGGTACAAATGGCATGTACCCATTCGATTCAGATCGGGTGGGGTGGATGTGAGGCGCAACATTCAGTACGGTCGAGTTTGGGGTATAGAATGGTGCAGGCGCAACGTCAAATAAAATAAACATCGACCGCCGCGTCCATGGAGTAAGCAGAGAGCAAGATGGGGAATACGTGAGCACCGAAACAAGGTCATCATTCACAGACATACCACCCGCTTTACACCGCTCAGCCACTCGGCCACGTCAATCACCGGCTTCCTTTTCGACGTGTCCGTTGCCTGTTTTCCGTTTGGAATATCTTTGACTGGCTGTTTCCCATTGGCCGCATCTGCTGTAGCTGGTCGGATATTTAACCCGTCCGCGATCTGTGTTCCATTCGGCAAGTCGCTTCGTCGAACCGAAAGACGCCCACGTCCTTCGCGTATGTCGATCACCTAACAGGGTTAAATGAGAAGCATGAGCAACCGGTTACAAGATGGAAGGTGTTTTAAGTCAGCTCCGAAGACTTTTAAAAACGGTTGTCAGGCCACGACGGCTAGAAAAACGAAAAAAGCCACTTTGAAGTTGGCGACAGCTGATTGGCAATGAAAGAAAACCGACATGTGGGACATAACCAAAAATGGAAGAAACGTAATGATGTGAAAAGGTGAAGAGTAGACAGAAGGTGTAAGATGCGAAGCAAGTGGCTTCCTTACCTTGGAAAAGAGACTCCCATTTCCATTCCCAGACGTCTTCGAGCCTTTCCGTGTCGGCTTTGCGTCTTTGGCCGGGGTAAGCGCTTCAGGTTGAGGTTGGGCGCTGGGCGCTTTCAGGCCTAAAGCAACTAATGCCGGACGAAAATATAAGCTCAGTTAGGTTGAACTGAATATGACATCACAAGACACCACCGTACCTTCAACACCCTCTCTGCGCTTACTTGGCGCGTGTTCTGCGTGCGTACCCTCATTCTTCATATTCGCGTTAGCCTGCTGGCAAGGGTCAGTAAAAACACTTCTAAAAGGAGACCGTCGCCCAACGCATACCACTCGCTCGTTCCCATTTGTGATTGCGTCTACCTGCACACCGGAATCGCATACTCGACCCTGATGATCCTCCAAAATAGAAGACATCCGATGGCGGGGAGGATTTGCGTTGCTTGCGTTGAGGCCATTGAAGATGATGGAGGATCCGGAGGTGGCGTTGGATTTGGTAACATCCTCAGTCTCCTTCTTTGGCACGTCTTCATGTCGCGAGACCCGCCGGACTGGCTCAGTGGTGTCAGACGGTTTCAATCCTCGCCCCTGAGCCATCCGAGCCTTTTGCGCGTTTGAGAGGTATCTATTAGATTTGACCAGCGCTGCACCTGCTACGTGTCAGCGTCAATGACTCATGTTGCCACTTTGCCGGAGGGACGCACCTGGTACCGAGCTGTGTTTCGGCTTTTCCGAGGGTGTGGGCGGCTTCGCCTCCTGAGAATTATCTGCCAACGGGGAGTCTATGAACCGAAGGAGAGCTTGCCAGTCTACGTCGACATCAAGAGAGCTGTGTAAAAGGGTGGTATCAGGAAGTGAGACGGTATTGGAGCCGACGGCGGAACCATTGTCTTTAGGCTGTCCGGGCTGCGACGGCGACGAGACATGTGCTATTTCTGATTCGGGCTCCTTGCGAGACGAGATTGAGTGTGAAATACGAGAAGGAAAGAGAGGAGGCAACGAAGGAGGTGCATCGCTGGACGAAGACTTTTTGCTGGGAATGTCCGTGTCTGCTACGGATGACTTGCTCGGAGTAGTTTTTCTGCGGAGGAAGCCAGGCATGTCGGAGAGTTCAAGGAAGGTCACTGACCATCCCACTACGGAGGAGTAGCGGAAAAAAGGAAAAGGGCAACCGAGCGGTCAGGAAATATACGAGAGAAGAAAAGAAAAAAAAAAAGCAATGCCAGCGCCCCTCCTCCCCGCAACATGGACAATACAACCCAGTCAGTCGTACACGATCATATCTTCGGCATCGTTTCCATTCGCTCGATCGGGGACATGTCTATATTTGGAAATCAATCCCTCGGCACGTTCTCGGTCACGTTATGCTTGATTTAGATGGCCCGCCCTGGGCCCTTTCAGATGTCATTAGACTATTTTTGCCAGGTTGCTGCCCTGCCTCGACCTGGGGGCCTGGTTTCAGGAGGTAGGTAGTAGGGAACAACTGAATATCCAGCAGAATATGTATCATCCAACAAGTTCAGTTAACGCCGTGGTTATCGACGGGCCGTGCGTACGCAACGTGTATGACGCATGTGCGCCTGCTCAATGGGTTGACACCGTGTGAGTGGGTTTTTTTTCCTACTCTCGATCGACGCTCGCTTAGGTTTGCTCCATTGGAACCGGCTAGTCTAACCTAATCGCTTGTATATGTCTCCACCATACGTCAGTTCCTCGTCGGACATAGAATGGCGCTATGTCTGTAAACAAAAACACAACAACACATTGCACAGGCATGGTTGGGGACGAGGAACGTGTACTAAATAAGCGGATTAACGCTTTTACCCCTCCAGTCCAGTCAGCAAGGATAAAAGCGGAGTCTATCACATGTACTAATTGTATTCCCGCTTGGCAGCGCCTCGTTGTTTGGGCGCTCTCCGACCTCTCCGAACACTTCAAGGTTAGCTCGGCTAACCTGTCCGCTGATTTCATTTACTACAGAATCCCTTGAGATCTCTCGAATCTCGATGCGGCCAACCTCCGTGTAAGCACAGGTAAGCACCCGGCCAAGGCCACCTCCGTTCAAACTTACAGGCTCAACACTCGTTCCCCGGAAGCTTCCTACTTTAACCGTTATTGCACCTTCTTGATTGACTGATGGAACCACCTCAGACACGTCTAGAACCAGCCCAGCAGCGCCGACGAAGGCACTTTGGACACTTACTCGGCTACCCGAGTACTCCAAGTCTCCAACGCACCCACGTATATCTATATGAACCACTGTTTAACTTGCGCCCATACTGCTTGCGCCATGATACGATATATACACGTGCCTTCCTTCCATCTGCAAGTTACTCGATACAAACTATCCTAGAACAAGGTTCCAAAGTCCAGACAATTTGACCGGCCATCACAATGCGCTGCGCACGGTTTTTCCTCGAATGAGATCGAGAATGTTCAGTGTGCTGGATCAAGTGACGTGATCACCTAATGTCTCCATGCTGACCTCTGCTGACCTCCACCTCTTCAGCGCTCCTTCCAAGTATAGTAACTTTATTTGCTTGTGTTTCTGCAGATTTCATTTTGACTGGATTGTTATGGTGCTCGACCTCTTCATAATAACGTATGTAAGTACCTCAAAAGTGTGGTTCAATCACTAATCCGTACGTACGTCGGTCGCCCTAACATCCGCCGTCATCAACGAGATTATGCAAGGGCACACCCGTTTGGCTGGAACAATCTCCGTCTGAGCAAGTCGCAACACATACATGGTGCACTTGTCGCACACATTCCAGCGTGCCCTTGGTGCGACCTGTCGTATCACGTTACAGCAGTAGGTCGGCAGTGGGAAAAAAGAACATTCCCGTGTATGAGATAACGAATGACTTTCGGAAGTGAAAAACTGCGGTTGGTCTGTCTCTCTCGGTCTCCCTGCCCGTAAAATATACCCTAATAATGCAGTGCTATTGTATCAACATCAACCGTCGGAGTCTCCTCGGCAGGACACAAACAACCACTACTTACTCCCAATCCGGATCAATCAGCCGGGTGAAACCTCTCGATATCCCAACAACCTGCCGTTGTAGGCACACACACCGCACTGCATGGGTGATCCCATCAAATAATCCCCACCCGTGCTGCGCACAGGGCGTTCTCGAGAAGTCAGGGCAAAAGAGAAGCACCAAAAGCACCTGATTACGACCCTAGATTCACCAGGCAACTCCGGTGATTCAGCTGCACATATATCCGTCCCATGCGGAAGACGATCCAATATTATCTCTACCGGTGGTGATCCGTGCGATTACACATGCGATGCGGACGCGAATGACCCTGTCGAGAGTTACGAGGAACAGACAAGGTACAAAGAAACGAGGAGAACCTGGCAACATTTGCAAGAGAAAACAATCCACCTTGTCCATAACCTCGACCATCTTCCTCGTCTTCGCATCGTCTCCATCATACCTTTTGTCCCCGAGGATCGAGAGAAGTTGCTTGAACAAGATCTTTGTTTTTCATATATCCCGCTGTCTTCCGCGGGGAGTGGGGGAAGGGTGGCTATGTAAGTACGAAGGGAACGGTAGTCATATTACGACATATCGATGGAAAGAAAGCGGCCTGGATCTGCCACAACATACCTTCTCCCCAACTCCATTAATGGTTCATTTTGGGGCGTCCTTACTCATCAGCCTTCCAACATCAGTCAACTAATTCCCCTCCCCAGGAACCATTTGTCTCCGGACTCGGAAGTTTTCAGCTTGCCTATCGCATTCCGGATGCTGGTTTGTAACTCATCGCCAGTTGTAGATGATTCATCAATTCTGGGGTTGATTGTTGAAGATGACGTGAAATATTTCTGTTGATTGACGCCGAACACAGAGTCTTGACCATCCCCTCGACCAACATTGCTGACCATCCAGCCCTAAGCGTCCCATCCCTTTCTTCCTACCAACCGTATGATCTTTCTTATCTTTCTCTTCCCCTCTCTCTTTTTTCTTTTAGCGGCTCCTTATCCTGCTGTTCGTTCTCCTCCCAACCTTATCAGCCGCGCCATTGCTCGGTGATGCGGTGCCATGCTTGCTCATGCCAGGCAATTCATCTCCGGCTTTGAGATCAAGGCCGCTATTCTCCGCAAGCTCGCACATGAGCTACTCTATACCTCGTCGGAGTTCGGACGCGCAGGTGAGGGGATCTTCATCGTGTTCACCTTCCGTACATAGGTGAACCCGCTGTTCTGCCTATTGGTCTTGTTTAGAAGCAATATTGGTAGGCTTATAGGGTTACCGGGTCGGGCACTATATTAGCGGGTTCTCTGGATGTTGGCAGGGTTGACAGTGTAGATTCAAGCAAGATTTTCGGCGACCCGAATTGTTTGAGGGTGTCTGTGACGAAGTGCCAAACGGCTGGTGCGGTGTTGCTTTGTGGGGAAACCGTTCTCCCAATGATACGTATAAACAAGAAGCGATCTTAGATTGCGAAGAACGAAAAAAAAACGGAATGAGATCGAGAAAGAATGTTAACCGTCAAAATCATATAAACATCCCTGCCATCCTCGTCGTGGTGAACGTGTACATCACGCTGGGTTTCGCGTCCGAGGAGGTAAACTTCATATTTTTGATAGTCACTTCTCTGCAAGCCTACATATAAACCCAGTCAGCGGGTCTAGTCGAGAGGGAGCGGGATTGTTCTTCTGTCGAGTCTTTGGTTAGTCTAGGGGAGACTAAGTGTGTCCTACTGTAAACACTTCGAATAGGACATTGTTCCCCCGAGTCCTCCACGACAACTTGAAATTGGCTCCCAGGCCAACCAGATAACTGGTTGACACTGCTGCCAGTCACCGCGCGTCAATGGTTTGGCCCCAAAGACGTGTCTGATCATGTACGGTCACAGATTACTCCGTGTCTCGCACCATCCGTAGTATTGGAGGCTGTCCAGTGTCGAAGGACCGTCAGGTTGTCGAGAGAGGTCTGCTCCCGTACCGACGCACTGCAGCACGAGAGGAAGCAATCCAGCAAGTATGAAGTTCTCGAGGAACGATAACCGGACGATTACTTGCACGAGAACGGAAATCGAGCGAGCGAAGCCAATGGAAAACATTTGTCATTGTGCACGGTCAGAAGGGAGTTGAACGTGAAACGTCGTCAATGACATATGTGTACCGGTTAAAATCAGCGAGTCGTCGGAGTGGTCCGATACGAAACGAACGTATGAGGGTATAACCAGTCTAAAAACCTGACATACCCAAATGCGTGATACCAATGTGAACCGGTCACATATTTCCATCAAGCGCTTCTGCGCCTCCTCTATCTTCAGCCTGAGCTTCTTGCCGCTATTTTCTCTTGAACTCTTCCTCAGCTCTCCTTCTTTCTCGCTTCCCCAGCATGTCTCTCTCAGCAAGCTTCCTGGCCATTTCCTGTCCCCGCCCCTCTAGCTTTCCTTTCAGTTCTACGGCAGCTCTCTTGCAACCCCTGCGTGCCTCACGCCGCATCGCCTCCTCAGCTAATCCGACCTGTTCAGCCAACTTCGCATGTTCCTGTTCGAATATCCTCCTCTGGATCTCTGTCAATCGTTCCTCGCTCTGTACACGGTCAAGATCCTGCTGAAGGCGCTGTTCCTCTTTGACTGCCTTTCGTTTCCTAGAGTTGACGTGCTTGTACTCGAAGATGTAGGTGAGGGGGGTGGCACACGGGCATTCCTGCTAGGTGGGTTCCGCCGATTCCACTTTTCCTCCCGGGTTGTTTTTAAGATGGAAACTGCCTCCTTGATGGACAGAGACGCTGGGTTTCCTGGATTATCTGCAGTGTTGATAAGCGCTTTCCGTACCATCCGCTGTCCAATCGTCTTTACGTCTCGAGCATTCCCCCACGAAGGCAAATATGACATGTCCTCGATAATATCCCTCATTGTGAGATACTCGGCTGACGACGGATTTTTGAGCTGCGCAATGTTAATCCCATTCTTACACAGGTCCTTGTCCAAGAGCGTCAAGCATTGTTCGGGGGTCATGTTCTGGAAGACGATTTCCTCAGCGAAGCGACTAGACAGTCCAGGGTTTACTTGTAGGAGTGTGTTCATCTCATCTTCGTGGCCGGCAAGGACGATGATAAGCTTGTCCATGTATCTCTCCTGTGTCATCAGCCCCACGATTTCATCCATGGCTTCCTTCGCAAACTTCCCTTCACGTAGGCGGTAAGCTTCGTCGACGAAGAGAACCTTTCTGAGAACCTTTTCAAAGACTCCCTTCGTCTGTGGGCCAGTGTGTCCGACATACTGACCAACGAGGTCTGATGCGGAGCACTCTACCACATCTGTCGAAGACAGGAACCCCATGTCGTAGTACACTTGACCGAGTTTCCTGGCTGTACCTGTCTTTCCCGTACCTATTTTAATATATAAATGATGACATTCTAATTTCATGACTTGGGCGTTACGCACCAGGAGGCCCCTTGAAGATGAAGTTGCTGGGTATCTGAGTCCGCATATCCAGTCCCTGGGCCTTCATCGCACGTGCAATTTTCTGGTAGTCTTCCAGCTTCTTGATGATGTTGTCGCACCCCACAACATCTTCGAACAATTTGGCTAGATTGGCAGATTTGTTCTGATCTCTCTTATAATCAGGATCAAAGTCTTGAGGTTCGAAGGTGACCTGTGCTCTCCGTGCTGCTGGGATTGTTGCCATGCGTTTCTGATACCGAACTTTGGCCAAGCCTAGTAGATTCTCCACTTCACTAGCATTTCCGAAATTAGGCCTATTTTTCATTCGACTGAGGAGGTCTCGTGCCACATGTTTCGCATCATTGGTAGCAGAGAGGTCCTGGTTTTTTAGCTTCAAATCCAGGACTTGCATCAATTGAGGCTCGGTAAAATCGTCGAAAATGAAAGCATTCTCTATGGCAAAACGGTGCGCTAGTCCAGGGTTGACATTCTTCAGGGTGCCTTTTAACATTCAATGCTTGTCTAGTGGAACCAGCGCTTACCTGGAACATCTCTTCCATGTGTTCCTTATATCCGAGTAGCAGGACGCAACGATCTTCCCCTGGGATGCTTTGAATCTCTGCCACCATTGTGTCGATGACAGATGTTTTGAGGGAATCTCGTTTGCCCGTACTCTTGCCGAACAGCAGATACGCCTGCATAATGGTTGAGAGTGAATGGGTTGTTAGTGGTGGTGCAGACTTACGTCATCTATAACAAGCACCTTCCCAATGGTACTGTTCAAGATGGTTTTGGTATTCTTCTCTGATTGTCCAAGGTATTCCCCAATAAAATCTGTCGGGTTCTTTACCACCACTATTACAGCATGTCGTCAGCGCCAGCCCACATAACACTATCCACAACAGAATTGACCTTCGCCGTTGCTCAGGAG
Source organism: Pisolithus orientalis (assembly GCF_024613125.1). Taxonomy (NCBI): domain Eukaryota; kingdom Fungi; phylum Basidiomycota; class Agaricomycetes; order Boletales; family Pisolithaceae; genus Pisolithus; species Pisolithus orientalis. The sequence continues at coordinate 15,089 of NW_026260924.1, read as the reverse complement.
ATCCAGCTCTGCAAGAATTTTGCCATATAATTGGGCCACAGTCGTCTTCCCTGTACCAGGGGACCCTAGAAACACCCTGTTGAGGGATATTGCCATCGGTTCCATCCCAGCCAGTTCTCTCTGATAGTTTGTCTCTATGAGAACGAAGAAGCTGCGAACTGATTCTTTCACAGACTCGAGGCCGATGAGGGTTTGTAACTTCGCCCATGCAGCACTGTCCGGAAGAGCCTTGGACGGATCGGGGCCAATGAGGTCCTCCTTAGACATGAAGAAATGATCTGCCGGTGTGCCGGATGTGCGTGCCTTCTGGACCCGCTGAGCCCGCCGCTCACATATCTTTGCAAATATGCTCCGCAGTGCACGTGCGTCTCCGAACCCAGGCTGCTCTCTTCTCCGACTAAGGTGCTTGACCGCAACTCGTGCATAGCGTCCACGGACACCACCCTCAACCTGCATTCGACCTTTGTACCGCTTAAGAATCAGATCTTCGAGCATGATAATGAACTCTGCGTCCGTATAATCTGCAAGTTGAAGGCTGTAGGGAATATGACTGGGTACCTCCGGATCGTGCTTGAGGAATTTCTCCATCTTCTTGATGTATCCCGCAAGGATGAAAACCAGCTTTCCAACCTGCTTCTCCATTTCTGCGAGGAGGCGCTGCACAACCTGTGCTGGTCTAGTACTGGACCGATTATAATCACTGACGAGTTGATGTGCTTCATCGATAAAAACCGCCCCACCGCCTGCCCTAAGAACACCCTCAGTGAGCCATTTTACTCCATTGACACCGTCATCGGCGAGGGATGAACCTGTGGTTTCCTGGAAGGCCTCGCCAGGAAGTACCTGAACGGATGCCAGGAATTGCGTATATAGCTTTGCAACAGCAGTTTTCTCTAATTGTGAGTCATAAGAGCGACCCACCCCTGTGCTGTAAGGAAATATTTACCTGTACCGGGATTCCCGAGCAAGACAAGGTTGAAACTCTCTTCGTGTAAGGCCACCTCTTGACGCTTCAGGGTATCGATCTTCGCCTTTATGCATAGCAATTGTTCTTTCACCCCCTCCAGTCCGATCATGGCCATGATTTTATCGATGGCATCGTTCTTTACTCCCTCGACCCGCTTTTGATATTCCCATTTATCTCTTGCAGCAGACTCCATTTTGGGTCGTGAAATATTTTGATTAGCAGGCAGGTAGGTACCAGAGGGCTGGCTTCGGGGAGGTTACGTGGTCGACTGGTTTGACCGAGATAAAAGGGGTCCGCTCGTACTTTAGCGTCACGTGTGGCAGGGCATTTTTTCGTGGAATCGAGGGTCTCGTTACTTCTACGAGCGGAAGCTGAGAAGCGCAGCATTGCAACAGATTAAAGTGTCACACAGGGCATTGCAAGGGTAGCGTAATGATCGTCACCGACGCGAGCTTTGTGAGTGGATGTACACTTGCACTATGGTTGAAATACTTCAGGGGGAAGAAATCTGTGAAATCGTAGATTGTGATGTCCCTGCCATTTCCCTACATGTGAGATACCCTCCGCTTGGTGTGAGAGAAATGCATTTGACCTCTGTGGTGTGAGAGAGATGATATTAGTGATCTGCTTGTGAAACACACAATCCCATCCATTAGATGCCACATATACCCAATGTTGATTGTCATGGATTGGCCACTGGCTAAAGCCGAAGACGTGGAAAGGTCGAAATGGGTGGCTTTACCTCGGCGGAGATGAGGTACCGGAAGTGCCAATACTGATTACTAACAGATTTCGGCCCCAAACTGTACTGAGTATTACTGGCTGTGTTTCGTGAACTCGCGCACTTTCTTTCTTCTGGGATTTGTTCTTGGTTTGGGCTCACTTGGCGGGCCGGTTCAGTTGCACATGTTTCTTCGATAAATGCTGCGCGTTTTTTTTTTTTGAAAAAAAGACAACGGGCCAACTACGTTGCCGCCGGAATGGGAGCAGTTCATTCTCGGCGTCGAGACGTCCTCACCTTTCTCCTTAGTTCTTGACTGCAAGGGAGAGGAACGTGTCGCCATTAGATAATGTTTTCGCAAATGCAGGGGACAGCCTTGCGGTGACGGCAGCAGCTAACAAACTGCCCAACCTCAACTTTTTCCCACCGTCTGTTTCTTCGAACTGCCAGCTGTCCCGCTTTGTATATACTGTAGCCAGCTAATCCGTTTTCAAAACGACCTTATTCCTCTGACGCTTGGGCTGGCTGAGTGATCAGACCAGGTGATTTGACTTTCCCTTGCTGAAGTCTATACAGGTGCGGCGGTCTCGCCTTCTGGAGGAGGTAACTTGGCCTGCGAACCCCACTCCATGCACATACACGTATGTACATGTACACGTACCACCTAAAAAGCGAGTTGACCAGGTCGGTGTAGACATCCTCACAACTAATAACCACACATCTTTCCCACCTTCACCCTCCTTTCAACTTGCCGCTCCCCTTTTGTCGCTTTACATCCACATCACCTTCCTCATCCGCATCCATCACATCTGCCCCGCGCTTGCTTCACGCTTCCGAGGTACGACCACCGGTAGTAGGAGTGGCACCGGTAGTAGTGGCTGTCCCCGTTCTTCTCGAGGCGCAAATTTAGGTTTAGGTTTGGCGGATGTCCAACTAGACCATCCCTGTGCCCATCCTGTGGCTGGCAGGAGAGCAGTGGTCGTTGCCGTGGTGTGGCCTTGATGGGAAGAACAATCTCCAAGACTTGGGCCAGGAGCATCAAGACACTCATTTGTTAGCGAGCTACACATGTGAACGTTTCAACGTTCTGAGACGATGTTTTCAACCGTGTTAACTGCTCACACGTTGTCCTGTGGTCAGCTTGGGCATGTGCTTATTTACACACGCTAGTGTCACCACTGACAGGAGCCATCAACTCACAGCACGTCAATATAGAAGAATACAGTTCATAAACGCCCTCCGTGGAATCATTTACTTCCATAAATAATCCAACTGTAAGCGTTCGCTTACCTTACCACTTACCGCTTGCCACTCACACACCATATGCACCGTTCACGCTATCGCTTCACGTCGTCACATCTCCTATTCCCTCGGTCGTGCCCTCGTCTGGGCATGCGGATCCCTCCTGCTGTGTTGTACTGTTTGGACCCTGGGGGTATATATACTGGTGCTGCATGTATGCACAGGTTGTCTCTTCTTTTCTCTCTTTCCTCTCACTTGCTCTGTTGAGCATCTTGTATCAGCATATATGCTTGATTGTCTAATCCCCACATGCCTGTCCACGTTCTGTCATTGTTGTGAGCCATTCTGAGTGTACTCACCCCACAGTGGTGAGTTCCACTTTTTTTGAACATGCCATAGTGTGTGTCGACGCCTGCTAGAGGTGTCAAACTGCCATCCTGTAAACTGCTGTCCCATCATGTTCCCTCTGTCCCTGTACCCTTGACTACCCATGGTTGAGGGAATAACCCTCTGCCCACAACATCATTGTCATTGCCATTGTCCTCATCTTCGTCTTTGCTGTCTATGTCACATGCTGCCTCTACTCCCCTGCCTTCTACACCACTGCCCATGGCCCTGCCCAGCACTGCTCTGTCTCCGCCTATCTCCCCTGCATATGTCCCATTACCAGCATCCCTTCCACTGTCTCCGACTTCCATGGATAGCTCATCGTCATCTGATAGCTTCACAGTGGTTCTCCCTGTCTTTGCAATGTCCTCAACACAGTCTCAGGTAGTGCAATGTGAAAATACCACTCCTGGAAAAACCCCTCCCTTCTTGACAGCGGGTGACATCACCCTGGAAGGGTTGCGAAGCTGGGAACTAGGTTGTGAGAATTACTTTCAGCTAAAAAGCATAGCAGAGGACATTCAGGTTGCCAAAGTTGTGGGTCACCTTCTGGATCCTCGTGTGCAGGACTGGATTAGTAACAACAGCAGTTGACTGACTGCCCTCTCCTTCTCGGAGTTTATGGATGAAGTCTGTACATACTGGCTTCCCAGCGACTGGGCGGAAGCTATCCAGCAGAAAATGCTCTCGTCAATGCAGGGTAACAAAGCCTTCCACTTGTGGGCTGTCGAGGTGGAGAGTCTGAATGTTCTGCTACAGGGTAGTGAGTTCCACCTCACTGAAGACCATCTTCATTTTCACCTAGAGTCTCACATGCACCCGGATCTCACTGCAGAATATTGCTTGTCTGGTGGCCGCTGTGAGAAGCAGTTCCATGCTTGGCTCGACCTGGTCCGCTTGCTTGACGAGAAACACGTTCATGACGCTGCAAAACTTGATGCAGCTCTTCGTAGAAAGCCTTTTCAACCTAGCCATTCAGCTAACACTGCAGCATTGGGTTCGAAGGCACCAGATGGTCGCACCCACACTCGCCCTCCTGCCCTCACCATTGAGGAACACCAGCTCCTTTGGGACAACTCGGGCTGTTTCAAATGCTGCTGTCTCTTTCAAAACCATACCACACGTGATTGCCCAAATGATTTCCCTGATGCAAAAAACTACAAAGCACTGACCACTGCCAACATTGAGGCCGCTTGTAAGAAACATGCCAAACCTATTGCTGCAATCATTGAAGAGGAGCCTGCAGTGAAGCGCTCCCGCATCACTGAAGTGGATGATGACACAGATGCCATTGCTGTTGTCATGCCCTCTGCTGTGCTGGGGGATGGAACTGACTCAGGTGAAGAGTACGTTGCACCTCTTTCCATTCCCCATCTCCAGTGGTCCTGCCTCCTGGAAGGACCTAACATGACCTTCCCTCTACCTGTGAAGACACTGATTGACAGTGGTTCTCATTTAGTTCTGATTGATGAAACCCTTGTCTCGAAGCTAGGGTTATGGCGCTGTCAGTTGCATAAGTCCCTTGACGTTTCGGTAGCACTTTCTTCTGGTAACTGGGAGGTCATGTCTCTGCAGAGTTATGTTGTGCTATCTTGTCTTTCCCCGGATGAACGCTTTCGTTCTCGGTCCATCCACGCAGTCATTGCACCCCATTTATGTACACCACTCTTGTTAGGACTTCCGTTCCTTGCACATAATCAGCTTGTTGTCGATCACGCTCTCTGTACATGTATTAATAAAGATACTGGTTATGACTTGTTGAATCCTCCAACTCCCGTCCCAGCTCCTGTCCCCTCACCAGTAACCCCTACTGTTCAGGCTGTCAAGCAACTTAAGGGTGCGGTCCTTGCAGAGCTACATAGCATTCTGCCCACATATCACGAACTTGTGGAGGTGGCATCCATCCCAGTCTGTGGGGTGGATGTTATTGGCATGGTACAGCATCGCATTGAGGTCCTCACGGCTGCTGAGGAGCTGACAACGCGCGATGCATGACTCAAGGTTGAGTTTGCTGATTGCTTCCTGAGTGACATCCCGCCCACAGATGCCCTGCCTGACGATGTGCTCTTCTGGGTCCAGCCCAAGGACGCCAACAAGGTGATCCAGCTTTGGTTGTACGATTGTCCAAAGAAGTATTGCAAAGCGTGGAAAACGTTACTACTACAACATCTGGATGCAGGGCGTTTATGGCCTTCCAACAGTACTCACTCTTCGCCTGCATTCATTATTCCAAAGGTGGATCCTGCCGTGTTGCCACACTGGGTCAACGATTTTTGACAACTCAATCTGAACACGATCCCCGATAACCACCCATTACCCCGCATCGATGAGATCCTTCATGATTGTGCTAAAGGCAGGTATTTTGCGAAACTGGATATGACCAATGCCTTCTTTCAGACCAAGGTTCATCCAGACGACATTAAATGGTTAGCCATGCACACACCTTGGGGCCTGTACGAGTGGACTGTCATGCCTATGGGGGTGCGGAATGCCCCTGTGGTTCATCAGCGTCAGATGTCTGCTGCCCTCTGTCATCTAATCAGTCGCATTTGCCACGTGTATCTTGATGACATTATTATCTGGTCACAGACGCTCGAGGAACATGAACGCAACGTCTGTGCAGTCCTCCAGGCTCTCCATGACGCTAAGTTATATTGTTCTCTTAAGAAGACTCAGTTGTTTTGTACTGAAGTTCTGTTTCTTGGCCATCGTGTCTCTGCTCATGGAATCGAGCCTGACTCTTCCAAGATTGCAAGGATCCTCGATTGGCCAGTACCACGATCAGTTACAGACATGTGGGCCTTCCTGGGCCTTGTTCGTTACATTGCAGATCATCTTCCCAATCTCACAGAGCACATGTGTGTTCTGAATGCATTGACAACCAAGGCTGTGGAACTCAAGTTCCCTGTCTGGAATGATGACCATCAGCAGGCCTTCCAGGCCATCAAAGATCTCGTGGTCAGTCCCCACTGTTTGACGACGATAGATCATGATAATCCAGGTGACAACTGCATTTTCCTTACATGCAATGCCTCGGACTTCCAAACTGGGGCAATTCTCTCTTGGGGACCCACTTGGGAGATGGCTTGGCCGGTTGCTTTCAATTCCACTCCCCTTCGCGGTGCTGAACTCAATTACCCTGTGCACGAGAAGGAACTCCTCGCCATCATTCGTGCCTTGAAGAAGTGGAGGGTCGAGCTGCTTGGGACCCTGGTGTTGGTGTATACTGATCATCGAACCCTTCAGCACTTTGCCCTACAACACGACCTCTCCTGGCGCCAAGCTCACTGGCAAGAATACATTCCCAGTTTGATCTGATGATTCGTTATGTTCAAGGCAAGCGTAATGTGGGTGCTGATGCCCTGTCGTGACGCTTGGATGGCGCCCCCCCTGTGGCTGCAGTGTCCACAGTCGAGGTGGACAGGTCACTGACAGTGGAGATATTGAAAGGGTACACAGAAGATCCCTTCTGTTGGCGACTGTTCTCTCTTCTTGACTCACTGCCCAGTCTACAGGAACGAGATGGCCTGTTGTACCTTGCGGGTCGCTTGGTGATCCCCCATGTACATTCACTACGAGAACACTTCTTTCACCTCGCCCATGATGCCTTAGGCCATTTTGGCACAGACAAGACCTATGTGGCTCTCTGTAATTCGTTCTACTGGCCTAACATGCGTCGTGACCTTGCATCTGCATATATCCCAGCTTGCACTCATTGCATGTGCAACAAGTCTCCGACTATGGCACCAGTGGGCCCGTTACATCCCCTGCCAGTCCCTGATGCTCGTGGAGACTCTGTGGCCATCGACTTCATCGGTCCCTTACCAGAGGACCACGGCTTCAATATGATCATCACAATGACAGACCACCTTGGCGCTGACATACACCTTGTGCCTTGTCGAAGTTCCATCACCGCCTCAGAGTTCACTACACTTTTCTTTGATCATTGGTATTGTGAAAACAGCCTTCCCTTGGAGGTCATTTCAGATCGAGATAAGCTTTTCTTATTTCACTTCTGGAGGTCCCTTCACAAGTTGACAGGAGTTAAACTCAAGATGTCTTCGTCATACCATCCCCAGACCGACGGGGCAAGCAAGCGCACCAACAAGACAGTCAACCAATGTGTTCACTTCCATGTCGAACGTAGCCAGAAAGGCTGGGTCAAGGCCCTGCCTCACGTACGTTTCCATATTATGAACACCGTTAGCAATAGTACGGGGTTCTCCCTGTTTCAGCTCCACCTTGGTCGTTCTCCATGTCTCTTACCCCCCATCTCCACTTTGGATGCTGAGACGACAGAACATGCAGACGCTGCTGCCTTTTTGGCTTTTCTGGAGATGGACGTCCTCGAAGTGCATGACAACTTACTCACGGCAAAGGCGGCTCAAGCTCATGTGGCTAATCGACACTGCATCCCTGACCCAAGGTTTTCGGTCAGGGACAAGGTTTGGCTGTCTACGAAACATCGTCATCATGAATATCTTACTAATGGAACAAATCGTGTAGCCAAGTTTATGCCACGGTATGATCCCCCCAGTTGCCTTTTTTTTATGGGCTGGGAGGGTGTAAGCATTCGCTTACCTTACCACTTACCGCTTGCCACTCACACACCATATGCACCGTTCACGCTATTGCTTCACGTCGTCACATCTCCTATTCCCTCGGTCGTGCCCTCGTCTGGGCATGCGGATCCCTCCTGCTGTGTTGTACTGTTTGGACCCCAGGGGTATATATACTGGTGCTGCATGTATGCACAGGTCGTCTCTTCTTTTCTCTCTTTCCTCTCACTTGCTCTGTTGAGTATCTTGTATCAGCATATATGCTTGATTGTCTAATCCCCACATGCCTGTCCATGTTCTGTTGTCGTTGTGAGCCGTTCTGAGTGTACTCACCCCACAGTGGTGAGTTCCACCAACACTTGCTAGGCACAGGTGTCTCCTCGTTTTCTTCAACACACTATCCATGAGTGATCAATTCGATTTCGGGGCCAGGATGGGCATGATCATCATGTGCGTGGCATCCGCCACATCAGCGCTTGCCATCGGTGGTCTGCTGCTGTACATTGCGGTGAGTTTTTTCCCTTCAGCACCGACCACCAACTGATTTTTGCAGTATAGCGCAGTCACCATCAAGCGAAATGCCTCGCGGCGGTGGTCCACTGACATGCATATACACTATTATTTTCTCAATATGATGATTTCTCACATTATCTTATCTATTGGTCAGTACGTACTACCACGTGGTTCCTGTTACCGACTAACGACGTACAGGTGAATTGCTCAACATCAAGTGGATTGTAGAAGCGGTGAGCCTTCAGCGTGTTTGTGATGCCTCGCACTCATTTAACTGCCAGAGGCTGTACCCCGGTACCGTTTGCACCATTCAAGGTATTTCTGCTTTCACTTTACTGTATGCTTGTCTTTCATGGCATGCAGGTTTCTTGACTCAATTGGGTAATGTTGGAGTTGCTCTCAGGTGCGTATCGAAATCGAAAAGAAACCCCCTTCACATGCTCACAGAATTGCCTTGTCAGTACAATGGTATGCCGGTTGCATCAATTGTCGTGGTAATGAAATAGTGATTCGAGATAGGCCGTTGCTGTGCACGTGCTGCAAGTATTGGTGCTACAGTGGATATCTCCACCAAAATTTGCTCTCCTTGTACTGGCAATAATTTGGCTGCTCGTCCTTCTTCTGGTGGTCGTGCCGCCTATCGTGGTTCAACACAATATTTACGGTGCTAGTGGCTATTGCAAGTGTTTATGGTGCAATTCTACCTTTGATAACCTGAATTCACACTGCCGTTCAGGGTGCTTCGTTGACGGAAGTATCATGACGCAGGTTGGCCTCATTTATATATGGTTGTGGGTGACTGGGGTAGTAAACATCATCTCATACCTGCTCCTTGCACTTGTTATCACGCGACTAGTTCTTGTGGATGGACACAGATTTCGGTGGAGAAAGCAGGACACGAGAATAATTCCGTATGAAATAGACACGTCTGCAGAAAATGTCAGAGCGATTCGGATGCTCTCGTAAGTGGCTCCTAGTCCACGATTGATGGCTTCTGTACGAACCACTTTACAGTTACCCCACCTTGTACATTGTACAGGTGAGTGATCTTCAGTCTTTGATATGATTATAATGAACGAGTGATAGGTGTTACCTCAATCAGTGGCTCGTTTCTTTCAATTCAGCGGTCATGACGTTCCGTTTGCAGCGATAGCTTTCACATCCACGCTGCTCGCATTATGCGGTCTGTTCAACACGATCTTGTATGCTTTTACTCGTCCAAGGTTGATGCCTGGTAGACCTTCGCACGCTCCACAAGCAGTGCATGTTGCTACTGCCCGGGCGGCGTACAGTCGCTTTCCACATGGCTACCCGGTGGAGGACGATAGCTTTGCTACAGAAACTGGCCCGGTCCATGTGCCGTAAGACGCCAGGTTTTCTTCAGTCTCCAAGATCTGCATGAATAAAGCTATTTATCATACTGCTATTATATTCGTTAGCCATTACTCCCCTTGAGTACAAGCCAAATAACTAATGTAACTTGGTGAAAGTCACGATTGACCTCATTGCGAATAGAGCAGCACACTATCGCAAATGTGTGGAAATTGAGGAAAAGGGTTGCAACATTAATTAACCAATGGTCCAGGGTGTTACTCATCCACCCTTCCCGGTGGTATGGGCTTGTTGTCTTGAGTGGATGGAAGTACAGTACCTGAGAGTGTGAATGTGTCTGAGACCCAGACACACCTTTGGATGACGAATTGGGGCGCTGAACATAGGAAGTAGGAACGAGAATCTGCACGTCATCACAAAGATCTATGACATCGAAGACAGCGATCGCCGGACCCTGGGCCCGAGCCCCCACAAGCCGACCCTAAGGGCCCGGATTGGCCCAGCCTGGGTCTTGAAGCCACACCGAGAAAAACACTAGTTGCAACCAGCCATCTCGTTAGAGTGAAACACGGCCAATGTCAGAGCTATGCAAAGAAGCTTGCCTAGACATTCATCCACTTCCGTGCACATTGATTGTTCCAACCGGACGCGTCTTCGTTACAAATTTCGCTGAGGGGGAAAGCAAGAGATGGGAATAATCTCTCATGGAGGGGGGACAGCTCCAGGGAGTGTCAGAGCAACCCAAATGCTCTTGTAGGTGGCTCCTATTCTACGATTGGTGGCTTCTAAACGAATCGTTTTACAGTTACCCCATCTTGTACGGCGTACTGGTCAGTGGTCTTCAGTGTCATTAGTATGATCAGTTGCGCTTAACGAGTGATAGGTGCTGCCTTTGCCAGCGGCTCGTTTTTCCCAAACTAGGGGTGACAACGTTCCGTTTTCGGTGACAGCTTCCTCAGCCGCATTGTTCGCATTATCCGGTCTGTTCAACACGATCTTGTATGCTTTTACTCGTCCAAGGTTGATTCCGTGCAGAGCTTCGCGCAATCCAGAGGGCGCGCATGTTACTATCGCAGGGATGGCACACGATCGCTTTCCACATGGTCACGTGGCTGGGGACAACAGCTTTGTTATGACGACTGGCTTGGACCCGGTTCTATGACACACTAGATTTTCTCCAGCTTTCAGGGTCTGCGTGACACATTGATGCTGTAGCATCGGTGACCCGGCTGATTGGGTATTAGGATGTGTACTATTTCATACTATAAACGTGTAATGCTAGGATGCAACAGCATAGTTACATTCTCGATAGAACAGATTGGGAAGACCAATGACTCCCTTAATGTAAATGGGACGGTGCACCATAGTGAACGTGTGGAAATGCAACAGGAGAAATGAGCTGAAATGTACAGTGGACATGAGACCGCCAGGTGCATATGCAAAGTGAGGGAGGTGCACTTAGAATTTTGAGCCGGCGACAGACGTAGTGACGTCTTATATAACTTTCTGGACAAGCAAGAGCGGTCCTGGGCAAGTCCTGGACGTTACTTGTTCACCCTTTGATGCAGACTCAAACATTCGTTCATAGCCCACGCTGGCCAGAGGTCCCCCCACTGACCATCGCGTCCAGGATTGCCATTCCATATTCATTTAGACCTCGCCGTGTTTCCAGGTGCCAGATAATACGGTCACCTCCCCGTGTGTAGACATATGCCTCTGTCAATTGAGAAGGGCCGTGAGACAGAGTGTACGCGTAGTCGACGGGTAGCGCTCACTTTGACATTCAGCAGGGGACGAAAGTCAGCGTGCAGCACTAATGAAGAGCACGAACAGTTGACTTTTCCGGGATGCACATGTACCAGCAGGTTCACATGTCACAGGGGAAGTCTATCGTCACAGAATCAAAGAGAAAGAAATCTTCGTGGAAGAGACGCGTCACTTCCAGGAACGGCAACCAACCGCTACGCGGCATTTCAGCGCTTCAGCTTCTATTGTTGTTTTCGTCGTGTGAGAAAGCCCACGACCACCACGTAGTGTTCTGTAGGCAATACGCATAGTGAATCGCTACCGAACCATCGGGGTCGACCACATCCTCCGACCTGACCTTGCTGCTAGCTCACCCCCTCCACCTTGCAGTAACCGCTCGCATTGAATTATCAAGAACACAAACATGAATATGATTGGGTAAGTCATCAGTACCGGGAACGGTGACACGGTACGCTAGGATCGTCGCAAACCGCCTATTCGTAGCACTCGCCCTTGGGATCGGTATTCCCTACAACACGGCCTGAAGAAGTCAACACGAATAGTCGATGACAGCTGTGCTAGCTTACCACGAGGCCAGAGAGTACGCTCATGTACTTTCTGCCAGCGCTTTCTCGGGCTTAGCATTCGCGTGGTCCGACAAGTCTCCTGATTCGCCGTGCCGATGGATTCGTCACAATCTTGCCCTAGGATATGACGTATTTCAGGACTTCCCCAGCGATGTGGGTTTTCCGTCCTAAGTGAATACAAGTACAGTACCTGAGAGTGTGAATGCGTCCGAGATCATAGGTTAAGAACGGACGTCATTCCTAATTGGCGAGCTGAGATACTGTATGCGGGAGATAGGAAGTGAGAATGAGGATCCACAAGTCACCACAATGGCCGCAGGGGTCAGTCGAAGGACAGCAATGCAGTGGCGGAGAGTTGATGGAATGTCAGATATCGAATGAGAGCTGTGATATCATGTACTGACCGTGGTTCCATTCCAAAAACCTGCATCGCCACTTTGTGGGCCAAACGTACCGTTGTACACGTGTGGAGACGCTCTGCAAAGAACTAGAGCAGAGCATGTACGGAGCTAAGTTGTGTGTAACGGGTGACGTGAATGGTCCACTTTTTGCGAGAAGGCTACGAGGTGGCAGAGGAACTGTGGAGAGCGAAACCTGGTCTTTCGGGGGGAAGTCCGTTGCCCCCATATCATCCATCCGCGCGTATTTATGTAATACGAAGTGGCTAAGATGGACGAATGTCTTATATAATCAGTACTCGCTGTACGCAATGTTGACGCAATGACAATATGTTTCGACATCACTTACGATTCGATTAGAAGGTCTTGGGTACGCCGTCATAATATCGCGACACCGCATCGTGCAAGTTCATCTCAAGTTCGTTGTCTTCGCGAGCCAAGTCGACGTTCCCGTAGTTATTGAGACATTCCTCGAATGGTCGTTCGTTCGACTGTCCAGGTCTTCATGGCCACATCCACATCACCACTACTAGGTACACGTGCGATGCCTATGCCAGTCGGGGGGCTGGATTGGATGGATTGAGAATGCACGTCAGCGCATACTTGATGGTAGTGGTGGGGTGGAGTTTGGCATGACTCTTCTGAAGTGAGTAACGGGACTTAACGATGCAGCAAGGAAGTATAACGTACCTGCAGCGGGAACGTGCTGCAATTCCGTGAGGAATGCGAGAGCGGGGGGTGAGACCAAATGGCCCAACAGAAAGTCAGATAACTTGCCAGACGAGGACTACGAGTCGACGACTTCACTCACTTCCTCTTCTAAGAGTAACGCGCGATGCGTTCGCAGACGAGGCTCACATGGCACTTGAAACTCCAGGGGCAATGTTCAGGCGAGACGAATTGCGACTCATCCCAACCTACCCGCATCTTACCAGGATGTACATGAGGACTGCGCGAGTCATAGCGAAGGGTGGACAGATGCGGACGTTCATCGCAATATAGTAGATCGAAGTCGTCAGAGGAAAAGGATGTGTGGGGGGACTGGCGGGCTCTGCCCTTGAATTTATAGGTTAGCGATCCGCAGCAGGAGGCTGACATGTACAGAGAGCAGGTTTCCTGCCTATATGCGTGCTGAATGGACCGTGGGCGTGGCCAACACGGTCCAGCAACTGACGTTCGAACGGTGGGATCACGGCAAGCACAAATGTGGTTATTAGGAGCTGTACTACATAGTTCGGACAGAGAATCACGCCAGTGCACAGCGGGCGTGTTCGACAGCGCTAAGTACTCGGGAATAGGGGTTTGACACCGTTGTATGCGGAGTGTCCCATCGCATGCACTGACAATTGACTTTGCCACGAAGTACATGTCCTCATGTACATCCTGGCAAAGTCCACTGTTGTGTTCATCGCTGATGGTATGAGAAGGAAGGAAAGGGGCGCTGCTCTTCACGGAAGAGACACGTCCCTCATTTATATACCGCGTCACTTCTAAGAAAGGCAACCCAGTCTTCCCCCGGTGCAACGGTGCTCGCGCGACGGAAGTCTGTTAGCGATTCAGATGGTTTGCCATTAGCATCTGGGAAACGACACCAAACCGGATCTCGCCACTAATAGCATGCATGGGTTTGCCCTGCCTGACTTTCGCCTGCAAAGGCGACCGCATTTACAAGACTCTGGACTGCATTTTCGATCCGTTTTGCTAGCCACCATAGCGAACCGTCAATAGGCCTCTCTGACTCCTGGTACGCACCCATCGTCATCGCTGGCAAGCCCGCCAATACAGCTTATACTAGAGTCTAGAGGAGAAAAGAACGGTGCAGCGTGGAGTGACTCGCAGTGTCCAAAATATGGATCAGCTCACACCACTAAAGTACTCACATCGTGTTCTTCAAGGTCAGGGAAACGATGGAGATTTGGCAGTGCGCCATTATGATTATGGGTTTAGTAATGATTCCCGAGCCTGATTCAATATATCACTTCCACAAGATCTGGTGTTTTCGTCTGCGCGAGGTCACGCATAGAGCGAGGGTGGCAGAAACATGTCGAAGGAGAGCTCGGTACAATCATCCAATTCCTTCTGCCCTGCACCAAGTCTTTGGGCTCTGCCACATTTTCACTTGCGCATACCGTCAACCCGTCACTTCCTTTCGCTAGGATCCGAATCTGCCCACAAAACCATGCGATGACAAAACACCTCTCGGTCGCGCCCCTGTTTCACGTTCATCAGTAGGCTCGTCAACCCGTGCACCATCCAAGCAAGATGGAAGAGGTAGGACGCGATACGACACACTGGCGATATCATCACTGACAAGCATCTCACCCATCGAAGCGTACGGGAGTTCGGGGCCTCGCAGTTCGGTACGGGCGGATCATACGAAACAGGATTCCTCTTCATCACATCTAAGTCCTACCTTTTCAGGTAATCCAGTCCCAGGTGTAAGTATGCCTATCCCCACTCCGTTGTTGAGGGCACCTTCTTCCATTCCCATTTATACAGCACCGCATCCGAGTACTTTGTCGATACCCTTAACAACGGGATCCCGATCGGTGCTGGGGTCACGATGGGGGAGGTTGTGGATATAAAAATGTATGGCGAACGTAGGAACGTGGTGCGCTCTCCGGAGAGGGACTTCGG
>NW_026260923.1:0-55584 GCF_024613125.1 Pisolithus orientalis | reverse complement strand
TGTTGATCAGGGCCTTACAAAGGCTGTGCTGTTCATTCTGTGTCACAAGACAATTGACTCCATTGGGGTTTGCCCAACTTCCATCAATTCATTTATTCCCAATATGGTATCCTGGAATTGGTAATCTCAGATCAGGGACCCCAGTTCACATCATCCTTTATGGAGCAGTTATACAAAGCAATAGGGGTTACTCCAAAGCTCTCAACCAGATACCATCCTCAGACCAACAGGGAAAGTGAGCAGGTAAACCAGGAAGTTGAAGGATACTTATGTCTCTATTGTGCAGAAGCACCTAACTCTTGGTCTGCCAAGTTGCCTTTGGCCAAGTTCACTCATAACTCCCAGATACATTCTGTGCACAAGATGACCCATTTTCCCTTCTCCTTGGCTATGACCCCTTGCCTTACCCAGAAAAATGACTTACCCCAGTCCCCTCAGTTGATGAAAGATTAGAAAGGCTGGCCTTGAACCATGATGTCACCATTCTTGCACACAAGAAAGCACAGGACCTGATGCATTCACACTCAAAAGGGTCCTATGTACCACCCCAGGTCAGAGATCAAGTGCTCTTGGAAACCAGGCATCTTAGGATCAAAAACCAGTGCAACAAGATTATGCCCAGATGGCTCAGACCTTTCAAGGTGACTCAGGTAGTGTCACCAGTAGCCTTCCGATTGGAGGTCCTGCCCACTTGGAAGGTTCATCCTGTGTTCCATGCCTCTCAGATCTTTCCATTCACCAAAAACAAAACTTATGGTGCTGTGCCCACAGCACCACTCCTGGAGTTGGTAGATGATGAAATTGAATGGGAGGTCAAGTTGATAATCAATCACAAGGTTGACAGGTGCAGAGGTAAACAAAGATATTTGGTTAAATGGAAAAGGTTCCCTCATTCATCAAATACCTGGGAACCTGAGGAACATATAAAAGACCACACTTCAGAAGCCCTCAAGCAGTACAAACTTGCCTGTCACCTCAGAATTTAATGGACTCCCTTGCTCTGTCAATACTGAAAACAACTATGCTGACTTCCCCTCAGAATCCCATTATGACCCCACAAGCAACTGGCCCAAGTTACTTGTGCCCCCCATCACTGTCTATGCACCATCCTCTCCCCTAATGACTGACACCTGTTTTCCTGAGTCAGTCCCCTTGTCCCCCATCTTGCAGTACCATCCAATATTGCCCCCTCTCTCCTCCACTTTCCAACCATGTCCACTCCAAGGTTTCTTGGTCAGAAGAACCCCAGTCCCAAAGGCCAGAGTCCCCCATAGTGGGGACAGTAACCAGTTTGGAAAGGGAAAGGCTAAAGAGATCCCTTGTGATAACACCAATCATCAAGGAGCCACCATGGGTCCCTCCAATGCTCCCCAGTCTACCCATGTATGCACCACCTTTGATACCTACTCTGATGGTGCACACCACACAGGCCTTGACCTCCTCACCTCAGCAGCTGCTGCCAGGGATGATGAGCCATGACTACCAGTCACAGCAAGTGACTACCTGGACATTGTTAGGGCACTTGATGTCTCCAATGAAGGGGACAACATTGACAGGTGCTCACCAGAACAAGTTAAGTATTTTGGGCTGCTGTCTGAAATCTACAGAGCATCAGATGTAGTTGGATGCTGCATCAGCAAAATACACAGTCAAAAGTTGTCTGGAACTGCTCCCCTTTCAGAGGTCATCATGATCAATATGCTGGAGCATGGGTATTTGGGGATCTTGGAAGCAGTAACCAGAGGAGCTTATCACCATCTTCTTAATCGACAACTCAGAGAGTTCCTCATGCCACCCACTTCTAAACTTTTTGACTGCATCAAACTGAAGGAAGAGGAACCATCACCCTCAGTCATAAGTGACAAGAAGCCTATGACCCTGGATCAGGAGAAGGAACAGGTCTGGCAGGACTTGGAGTTGAAATACATTGATGGTGCAGCAATATACAAAGAGGTTGGTGAACAATTGGGAACTGGGACTCACAATTCCACCTGGGAGGTTTTACTGCAGGATGCACAAATGGTATTTCAATGCTGTCCACTCCTCTGACCCTCTCCCTGCAACTCCCTTTGTCCCTGTCCCTCTTGATCAGCTTCAGTTCTACCTCAGAGGACAGTCCCCCATACTGGAAGGCCACATCCTTCATACACATGTGTGCTTCCAGTGCCATTACCTGGGACATTGGTCATGCCACAATGGACATAGCTCCCATTTTACTCCAGCCCTTGAAGAACTGCCAACTCCATATCATTGCCTGTCACCTCTCAAACCTGTTCCTGTGTCTATACTACTCACCAACCCCTTTCCACTTGCCCTGCCAATATGTCCACATTGTCCTCATGGGTCTGAGGACCTTGAGGGGGGGGGTGATGTTACACCCACATCAGGGGTCTTTCCTTTTTTGACTTCTCACAGTGTAGGAAGAGGATTTAAATGAGGAGAGAGGTTGAGAGAAAGATGAGATCTGAGGGGACAAGTAGGCCAAAAGGAGCTTCTATAGCCTGGGACTGGATCCTGGTAGTCATCTGAAGACTTCTAAGGCTGTCTGGGTGCAGGGAAATGACCTGCTTGATTTCATCTCTCATCTGTGGTAGCTCATCTATTTTTTTAAAGAAAAAAAACCGTACACAAGTAGAACTACTGCTGACTCAGCAACCAAAGAAGTGAAATCTAAGTATAACTTGTAGAAAAAGTATCTAGGAATGAAAACCAATTAAATCAAGGAAAATAAACCAATTCCCCTGGTAGGGAAATTACATTCCCTACAGCAGTCATGTATGTCATGTGCCTCATTGCATCCCTCATAACCATCATCATACTAGGCATGTCCATGCTCAAGGGATGGCTCAGATCTCTGGCAGTCATGGTATTTCCATTACCCTCTGATGCTGTGGATCCATAGAGATCCAGTTTTCCACCACCCACTCTGATACTGCAGACTATTTCATATTTTATCTCTGACTTATTTATATTGTTCACATGTCTCTTTCTTGCTCTGGTGTCTGGCTCCTTGCTGTGCATTGATTGTGCAGCCAGTCTAGCCTTCATCCCCTTGACTATCCCCATCATGTGACACCATATGACTCTTTTCTACTTCATTGTTTACTACTGCAGATACTTACCATCACCTTGGTGTGACCTGTATGGTACTCATGTCCTGAGGTATTTATACAGCTGTACTGTACTCTGTATCCTCAGTTTTTCAATAGCTTGCAACTCAGCTTCATCCCTTTGCTTTTATCCTTGTTCCCTCCCCATTGTGATCCCAAAAGAACTCACCAGTGGAGCAAACCTCTGTCAGACTTTTGCAATAACTGAGCCATAGGGGTTATGACAAGTTTGGCCTGTAGACTCCCCCTTGCATCACTTGTGACTAGTCCATTTGATGACGTCACTCAACCCAGGCATAACAATGTGCAGTGGGATTTGCACCATGCTCAAAGGTTATCCTGCCACAAACCACATTCAGTAAGGACCTGTTTTGTGCCCTTTGGCATGTCAGGCAATTCAGGATGATTCTGTGGAAAGATCATTGGCTGTATGATCTTTTCTCCATTGCACATGAACCACCCATCCTGCATGTGGGCTTGTTTACCACCTGGGTTTACATTCATGTGTCATGCAAGAAGGGCATCCTTTGCATATGCAGAATGGCCCTGTGAGTTATCAACCATAAGTAGCATTTGATATCCTGGGCCATGAGCTCTTTCAAAGGCTGGGATTATTTTTTTTTGTGGGTAGGGGGAGAGCAGAAGGCTACTCAAGTTAGCCTAGACACAAAAATCAGACTTGAAATGATGAAGGCTTTATTAGATACTGACCTAGACACAAAACTGTGTAGGTAGTGAGTAAAGAAAAGTATACTGTAGTGGTGAAAAGACACTGTACCTCAGACTTGAAATGACAAAGTCTGAGGTGTAAGGTGAGACAAAGTGTAAGCTAAGTACCTAACATATTACCTAATCAACTCAGTCCAAACAGGATGGCACACTGTGCACCAACATTTTTTCCTGCAACTATTGATACTGCTGGTGAGCATTGGAGTCCTACAAATCAAGAAAACCAATACCTGTTTCACAAAGAGCTCCCCCATCTGATATCCATCATAATTTTTTCCATATTCCAATGTCTGACTTGCCTCCTGCAGCCATCCAACTGTCAGACAGATTACATCACTCTGATGCAAGCCATGCCCTGCCCCTTTCTTTTGTAGTCACTGCTCTTGGACCCAACCCTCCCCACCATCATCATTTGCCTGGACTGCCATTTCATCATGTGCTGCAAGCACAAGTCATTGCCCAACAATGTTCTTGGTACTTCATGCTCAACATCCCCAACAATATATTCCACCAGCCATTCTTCATACTTTGCCATTGCAGGAAGAAACAATTCTTGGCAGTCTGCAATGACATCTGGTCATTCACGACCATCATAGTATAGTGATTTCTTGCACTTCTGAAATTGGAATCCCTCACAGTTTAAAAAATGGCATGCAGTTGCCACAGAGATCCCTTTACTGGGTTTCAGTTGAATGTGAGGGAACAACTCGAGTTCCATATATTTTTTAAGACCTTGAGGCATCTCAATTGCTCTGCTGCTACAGGGACCATTTTTTCTTTGCTGAACTCCACAAGTTTTTCCAGATTCATGGCCCACTTGTTTGAGCATAGAAATGATCATAATTCTTCACAGATTGCAGGGTCATTGTACAGTGAAAATGTCTTTATGTGACACCCTCAGAATGAAACTGGAAGCTTGTGCACATCAACCCACTTTCTGACCCATTGGTGCATCATATGTCCACCCCATCACTTGGCAAAGCCTTGGCTCTTGGCAGCCTGTTCAGATGCTTCAATGTGATTCTTCTTATTGTGGACAACCATCCACAAGCAGCTTTGGATGGCTCATGCCTGGTATGCCTGTAGTCCATGCTGACTAGCATTGAAGGCATTTGTTTTAGAGCAGATGGTTTTCTCAATATCTTCAGGAGCTGACTCTAGCTCTTTTTCTTGATGTATCTGAGCCTGCTGGCAAGATGTGCATGCTGGAACTTCAAGTTGACAACATTTCAGGGGTGGGGCATATTGTACAGGAGCTGATTGTTGGTCTTGAGCATTCAGCATGCTCACATCTGTGGAACTGTGCTTGGTAGGGTCTTGCTCATCAATGTCACTGCCATCAGACACCGAGTCGGAAAGATCAGAAAGGTAACCATTGAAAACATTGTCAGTTATCACTCCACTACTGCCAGTGGCATTGGTAAGATTTCCCACAGCACTGGATCCTGATCCCTTGGGTGTCAGCATGCTGGAGCCACATTTTTGTCATGTGTGTCTGTAGTACTCTCCAATTGAAGTATGAGCACATCAACCCAGCAGATTCACTAATTTTATGTGAGCCTCCATACTCAACTTGTTCAATGGTAACTTCATGGGCTCACCTTTGGCACAGCATGACATCTGTGGCATCTTTTTCATGTGCCTTCTGTTTGAGCCCATGTACCTAGTTAGGCTGTGTGACACAGCCAGCAGAGGTTGACAATTGGTCATGTGACATGGGCCAGTGGAGGTCAAGCCGACCTACAAGTTGTCACCATAACATAGGGATTGGCTGTGATTATGTTGTCATGTGTCATTCAGGATCAGCTACAATTGTATTGTCATGCATGACACCAGAATCAGCTACAATTATATTTTTAGGTGTCACATGGAGAGGCTTCAAATAGAATATCATCATGTCATAGGGACATATATAGCATAGCCCAGACTAGATCTGCATTGTGTACATAGGGCAGCCCAACATGACAACACAGTACATCCAAGGCATACAGTGGCACACAGCAGCAACTCCCAGCACATGGTGGAAACATGATATGCCATTGCACCAAATGCTGGGTGGATTACTAGAGTGGCAAGTACCAGTGGCAAGGACCATCTGAGCATAACTGAGGCAAAAGTGGCATTTTCTTGCATCTGACAGTGTGGTAAGTGGTAAGCTGGTGAAGATGCAAAAGCATATGGCTGCATACACTAGTATGCATCAGCATAGTTTTGCATATAGAGACAGGGTGGGGTAGTGAGGAGAGTACAACATGCATTGCCAGCAGAACTCACTGGCATGACACAGCAGTAGCAAGCAGGGAGTGGTAATCACTAGTGTGGAGCAGAAGCTGGCAGGATTATGTGGCATAGATGGGAATGGGGTGGCAGCATGGATATGAGGTACTGGCAGGGGTCAACAGCATTGGGCAGCATATGTGGGAATGGGGTAGCAGTATGTATATGAGGTACTGGCAGGGGGCGGAAGTTGACAGCATCAAGTGGCATAGACAGCAATGAGCAGCAGCTTAGTTGGGAATGGGCTGGTGGCATGGATGTGAGGTGCTGGCAGGGTCAGGTGTCAACAGCATCAGGGGGCATACATGGGAATGGTAGTAGCAGGGGTCAGGTGTCACCAGCATTGAGTGGCATAGACAGGAATGGGCAAAGTCAAGTGCTATTCACTCGCAGCATCAGCATTCAGTGGCATAGGCCGCGATTGCATGGCCACAACCTGGGTCAGAGGGTTAAACCCTTGCAGTTGTGCAGAACATATGTGGCAAGCACCATGCATGATTTGAGGGTGCTGCTAGTGTGCACTAGCTTAGTGGTACCAGTGGATTTATAAATTGCAAGGCCAGTCACCTGGCCAGACTCAAATGGGATGGCACACACCAGAGAGACCATATCTGCACCATGTGAAGCAAAAGTGGGCAGGGATGATCATTCTCAGGAATAGCAACAATGAAATGGTAATAGTACATTCTATGGACATGTTAATCTACATCCATCCAATTAGCAGCATCCTCATCATCAGCATCATCCCCACTGGCATGGTCAGCAACTGCCCCCAAAGAGACATAGATAGGGGGCTGGGCTTCTCCTACACCAGGGATGGATGAGTATGCAAAATGGTGGGGGGGGGCAGCAGGAGAGCAGAAGGGGCTAAAAGCATATCACCCAGGAGGTTCTGGAGGATGCTGGTATCAATTGCAACCTCCTGGACCATTGTAGTGGGTGCAAGGTCAAGTATCCTTGCACCATCAGTGGGAATGACTGCTTGATGACTTGTAATTGCAAAGCCAATGGGGGAGGGGTGGGAGGGTCCAGGTGCATTGGGTGAGGAGTGTGGCAACAGGTACAGATGCTGGTGTAAGGCCTCAACAACATCACAAAGTGTCTGCAACTTGGTCTGGGTATCTGCAAGGGCCCACTGGGTATTGGCATGCTCACAGCAGGTATCTAGCAGATCATGTGCCATCTCCATATGCTGCTGCCACAATGCTGTAATCTCCTCTTCCATACACTCCATTGGGGTGGCATTGGGGGTCACTGGGTGGGATGGGGTAGTGAGATGGCTTTGGGATGTTGCTGCTGTGAGTCAAAGTGTGGTTCAGTGGTGAAAACCAACCAAAACCAACACAAAAGACAAAAAGAGTGAGTGGTGGTGTGCCATGCAGTACCTAGATGGTAGAACCTGTTCTTTGGGAGGGTTTTTGTGAGCTACAACACTCAAAGATGAGTGCTGAGGGTTGGGGGTGCTCCTGATGAAGAAGGAGCAGGAATGCAAGAGAATGTGATAGGGTAGACTGCTGTCAGCCTACAGAAGGATGGATGATGACTTAATTCGATGTCCTAAGCTGCACTGAGCTCAGGGAGGGCTTGGAGCAAAGTATATTGATGATAGACAAGGATAAGCAAAGTAGACAATAGTTAGACCCTAAATAAAGTCTCAACTATCAAAGCTGCTGAATGAATTACTGAGTGATGATAAAATGCAAGCAAGAGGGGCTCTCTGATGTCTCTTTTTTTTGCTATCTAAGTACAGCAATTTATATACAGTACAGGGGTGTTGCCCTTGGAAAACAAGGTGCAAACACTTGGTAAGTGATTGGTAACTGATGAGTAAGGAATGTAAGCAATGGGTAATTGTCTTGGAAAGCATTGGTAAGGATTGGTAAGGATTAGCAAGCCAAAAAGTGAAGAATCAGTAAGCAAAGTCAAAAGATTGGTAAGTATTGGCAATAGGTGAATCAAAGACAGTCAGAACATCAAAGTATGAGTCAAGTGATGTCAGGAACTGGGAAAGCACACTGGAATTGCATTAGGGGGAGGCTGTGCATGTCACATCTCAAAGAGATTGCTTCTAGGCCAAGGTGGGATGACAGAGAGGCAGCACTGATCTGATGCCAATATAGTACATCCAAAAGTGGACAGGGTGAGTCAGATGCAGATGTCAACAGGGGTCAAGCTTTGGGGGTCTGTGGGGTGACAGGAGCATAGGGGATTGCAACCTTCCCCCCCAAACCATCCTCTCAGTGAAGCAAATAAAAACTTCATGAATGAGGCTCTGTTGGAAGAGAGGATGAATGGGGAGTGTCTTCTGCTATATCTTGCAACAAGGAGGCAAGATGTGCATCATACTCATCATGGATGTGATCAGGGAGAGTGGGGAAGAGTAGATTATACTGTAGCTGTTGCAATCTTGGAAGAATGATGGATGAGACCAGTATGAAGACATTGCAGGGAGCAGGGAGGAAGGATCCATATGCTTCTTGGACTGGAGAGACTGAAACGACCACATAAGACCTTTCCAAGTGAATGACAGACCTGAGGCAACCAAAGAATGTCCTCCTAGAGGTCATACTGACAAAAAGAACATGCTGTCCAAGCTGGATGGGCTGAGAGGGTGCAGACAAGGGTGGGATGTACCAGGATGCTTCAGGACAGAAGCTGGTAGGAACTCCAGGTAGATATATGTAGCCATGGTCCCTAGCAAAGGGGACAAGCAAAATGATTGATGTAGAGGCAGCCATATCAGAAGAATTTAGTGAAATGAGCATCTTTTGGAGGGAGTGCTGTAGAAACATGTGGAGTGTGCAAATCCTTTCCAATTTTGGAAGGTAAGATCACATGGCTGAGCACTACAAGCAAGTGTGGGAATGGTCTTGGTATCTGCAGAAATGGTGGAGGTATGTCAAAAACTGGAATGCCATACACAGGTGCTTAAGAATTTTAGCCAGCACTTGACTTGCTCCCTTTCTTTTTCTCTGGCACTGATGACCTGTTCTTGTGCAAGGGATGACTGCCAACATTCCTGGCTGTCCTTCTTCACATGAGGGCTATGGTCTTCATCTCCAATCATCAGCTGTATCCATGTCCACCTCACCAAACACCTTTGGTGTGTGACACCACCCCCCAGGATGCTGGGCTTGATGTCTGCCAACCTGACTGCCACCAGGATGGAGTGATGATGACCACCCCATTGAAAACTATGTTAGGCTCAAATAAGAATAGCAGAATGAAAGAAATGGAGGACTTACTTTGCCTGTGGGAGCTTGGAGTGGCCAAGGTGGTTGTCTTGCCAGTGGTGGGTGTCATACTTCTAGTGGATGCCTGCCACTTCTGGGTCTGCTGCACAGGAGTGGTGGGTTCTGAGGATATTGCAGCTGATGGCCATGGTGAAGGGCTTTGAGGATGGCATTGGCTGGGGTTATGGGTGGCTGCAATAGTTTGGGGACAGTCCACTGCTCCATCAGGTGCCTCAGTTACAGTGTGACTGTGGGGTCGCCTTGACTGTGACCATGCAGCCTTCACTCCAGTGAAGATACTACACCTGTACTTCCAGCAGCTACACTGCCAACATGCAGAACCTGGCTTAACCATGCATGGCAGATTTTTCTCCATGCACCTATTGCATCAGTCTTCTTTGGCAACAGGCATATAGCCAGTGGCAGGGGTTGCAAGAGTGGCAACTGAGCAGCCATGACCAGCAGATGCTCCAGCAGTTGCTGTCAAAACATCAGCATCACTTGCTGCCACCAACCTTGTATGCTTCTGTGGCCTTTGACTTCTAGGACTAGTGCCAGTAGGAGCAGCATGACTGGTTGATCAGCTGCAGGGTTCTTCCAAAGTCTTGGCAGCAGTGGCAGCATTGTCACTTGTCTGAAGTGGGTCTAATGGAACTGCATGTCCTTTACCCTTATTGATGGGCCTTCCAATCTGGTACCATGGATGGTCCACAACATCAGCATCCATTGTGTCTCTGATCTTGTCAAAGTTCAGCCACTCCTTCAATGCTGTAAGCACCACCAGATCTCTCATAATCATTTTGGCAGTGATGATGTGGGTAGGGATGGTGAATTTTGAGGGCAGTTCCTCAACCAAAGGGCACACATGGGTCTGGAATGTTGTAAATATCACAGGATAAATAGATCAGCATGCCATGAACCAACTGTTCCCAAATGATGTGCATAGCTCTTTTCCAGTATTGCTTGTTCCTGTGGTCATGGAGTGTCAGAAGTGTTAAGATAACCACAGACTGAGACCACTAGTGCCCAGTGTAAGAGACTGATATTGAGTAAAGTAATACAGGACTGTACCTAGTGCCCAGTGTAAGAGACTGAAGAAAATTTCACTGGGCACAGAGCAGTAAGTGCACAAAAATGATAAACAAATGTAAATAATAAATAAAAGCAAACCAAGGACACTTAGAGTGAAGCTAAGTGTCCACTACATGTCTGTAGGGTTAGACAGGGATAAAATAAAGGGAAAATGCGGTCTGAGGTGCACAGGCACCTAATATGAACACTCCCCCCTGAATGTGCGCCTCTGCACTCAACTGCTCCCCCCTGATGTGCCAAGTCCTAGCATCTTGCAGAAACCAATGACCTTGGTGCGATGGAGTGGTTTGGTGAGAAGATCTGCAGCCTGGTCGACTGTAGGGACAAAAATAGGCGAAATCAGGTTCTGCTGAACTGCATCTCTTAGCCAGTAGTAGCAGAGGTCAAGTTGCTTCATCCTCCCATGATGTTCTGGGTTCTTGGCCACAGAAATCGCAGATTGGTTATCAATGAAAAGGGTAGAAGCATCTGGGAGAGGGAGGCCAATTTCCTGCAACAGATTTTGCATCCATTTGATCTCCTTGCCTGCCTGGACTGCAGAAATATACTCTGCTTCAGTGGTGGACAAAGTGACCACTCCCTGAAGCTTGGAAGACCAGGATACTGCACCAGTACCTATCTTGACCACATATCCACCAGTGGAATGACCAGAGTCCTTGCAACCACCATGATCAGCATCAGAGAATGTTGTAAATGGCTCAGAAGTTGAAGGATCAGGAGCATAGGTGATAGAATAGTCCAGAGTGCCCTTAAGATAGTGCATCAGGTGTTTTACAGCTTGCCAGTGAGCCCAGCCAGGGTTAGAGTTGAATCTGGCCAGTACTCCAACAGTATAAGCGATATCTGGTCGAGTTGTGGTGGCCAAGTACATCAGAGCACCCACAGCAGATAGATAGGGCACCTGGCGCATTTGTTCGACTTCCTGAGGATTCTGGGGCGATTGCTGGCGAGATAGACGAAGATTGGGTTCCATAGGTGTGGAAATGGGCTTACAGTCTGCCATTCCAAATCTAGTCAAGACATCCAGGCAGTATTGTCGCTGGGAGATGGATATGGAGTGATTGGGGCGATCTCTGTCGATTTTGATCCCCAGGAGTTGAGTTGTAGGTCCCAGATCACGAATTTTGAAGTGCTGGCTCAGTTGTGAGACAAAGGAGTCGATGGCAGTCTCAGATTTCGAAGCTAGAGTCATATCATCCACAAAGACAGGCAGAATTATGGTTACTCCATCCTTGGAGTAGATATAGATGCTAGCATCAGAATAAGTCTGTCTGAAGCCAAGGGACTCGAGCACAGAGCGCATCTTCTTGTTCCAGCAATTTCCGCCCTGTTTGCTGCCATAGATCGCTTTCTGGAGCAGACACACCTGGGATTTTGGGTCTCCCTCCACAAATCCTTCTGGTTGGGTCATGTAGACCTCACAGTCCATCTCCCCATTGAGATAGGCATGAGAGACATCCACAGAGCGAAGGTGAAGGTCCTGAAGAGCTGCAAGAGCCAGGATGACTCTAATTGATGAAAGGCGAGCTGTTGGAGCGAAGACCTCGAGATAATCGAATCCAGGGCGCTGGTTATACCCTTTGGCAACCAATCTCGCTTTGTAGCGATCTATAGAGCCATCTGCATTCCTCTTCACCTTGAATACCCATTTGGAGCCTATCACCTTGCTCCCAGCAGGTCTGGGGACGAGGTTCCAAGTCCCATTGCTCTGGTGAGCAGCCAACTCCTCCAGGGCTGCCTCTCTCCACTTATCTGCATCAGGGCGACGCATAGCCTCTGCAAATGTGAGTGGCTCATCAGGGATGGATGCAGACATGGCCAGTTCATCATCACTGTCATCTGGGTCATCCACATCCTCTAATTGCGCAGGAGAGAGTTTCCACCAGTCCCTGGGCTTCTGTCTGCGCCTAGCAGGCAGTCTGGCACCAATTCCAATGGGACTGGGAGGTCTAGGAGGTGCTGGAGGCGAGGGAGTGCGAGGAGGAGGAGGTATGACCTCTGGAATTGCGACAGGATGCTGTATGGGGTCTGGATCAGCTGCCACAGGCTCAATCACTCCCCCTTGATCCAGATCATCATCAGTGTCACTATCTGTGTCCAGATCTGTGCTTGGATGGTAGTATTGCACTGTAGGGGGTGGAATGGAGGGTATAGGAGCTACTGGCACATTTTGGGTAGGTTTTGGAGGGAGAGGCGCAGGTAGGGAAGGTGTGGAAGGGTGAGTGGACAGAGGGAAGTACCTCTCATCAAAATCAGCCCTTTCTGAGATTATTGTGCGCTTTGTGGTGGGATTGTAGAATTTCCAGCCTTTGTAGCCATCTGGGTACCCTATAAAGACACATTTCTCCATGTGGGACTCCAGGGGTCGCCTCTTGTCCTTCTGGATGTGCACATAGGCAGTACACCCCCAAACTCGAAGGTGGGAGACATCTGGCTTTCTCCCATGCCATAGTTCATAGGGGGTAGCATTTTGGACTGCTTCAGTGGGGCATCTGTTCCAAACATGGACCAAGGAGGCTAGACACTTGCCCCAGAAGGCCTTAGGAAGGCCAGACTCATCCAGCATCGCAGTAAGCTGCTCAGAGAGCAGTCTATTGGCTTGCTCTGCCACTCCATTTTGCTGGGGTCGATTTCTGACTGTGTGCTGGCGCAGGATTCCGCATTTGGTGGTAAAATCGATGAAGGAGTTGCTCATATACTCCCCTCCCTTGTCATCCCACAAAATTTTGATTTTTCGTTCGCTCTGGTTCTCAGCAAAGGCCTTGAAGGTCTTGAAGGCCTCAAAGACCTCAGATTTCGCTTTCAGAGGCAAAACAAAGTGATAGCGAGTGAAATCATCAATGAATGTGACCCAATACTTGTAGCCTGAGAAGGTGGCATGCCCTACATGGTGTACATCGCTGTGGACGAGTTCCAGAGGCCTAGAAGCATGCCAGGAAGCGGTGGGGAAGGGGTTTGCATGCATCTTTCCAGCCAGGCATGGTTCACAGATGGGGTCAGGGGAGGATTTGGAGTCTAGGGTCATCCCAGTGACCAGATTTCGCTCCAGCAGCGATTTGACACCAATCAGGTTGTGGTGAGCAAGTCTCCTGTGCCATAGGTCGAAATCCAGAGGCACAGTGCTTGCTGCAGAGGCATACTCAGTGAGGGGAACAGTCTCCCCCTCAAGGAAGGCTGAGTTGTTGTCTGAAATTCGTGCAATGAAGAGGGAATGTTGGGAGCAAAGCCTAAATGCCATCTGCAAAGAATTGATGGTCACAGTAAAGCCCTTGTTGTGACAGAGATATAAGACAGATAATAGATTATTTCGAAGGTCTGGCACATGCAGGACATTGCTAAACTCCACAGGGCGACGCTTTCTACCTCCCACCACAGGCTCAAACACTACAGACCCAACCCCAGCTGAGTAGATCAACTTATTGTCTGCCAGCTTGATAGGAACGGGTTTTTGGCTGTAATTTCGCAGCCAATGGCGATGGGGTGTCATATGAGCAGTGGCCCCCGAGTCTGCGATCCAAAGGACGTCAGCATCAAGCTGCAGAGGGCAGAGGAGGGAAGAGGGGTCAGGGAAGCAAAGACTTGCATTTCCTGCGAATTCCACAGCTTGGGATGCGCTCTGGTTTTGCATGGAGGTAGAGGGCGATGAGCCAGAGGTCTGGGGCGAAGGTGACAAAGCAGATGCTTGATTTGCGGTTTTTGGAGTCTTCTTTTCCTTCCTGTTCTTCTGAGAGTGATAGTAGGCTTTAGATTTCGCAATGTTAGGGCATTTGTGGATGCAGTGGCCTGAATATTTGCAGAACGAGCAAACCGATGAAGCTAGGCACTTGCAATCGCCAGAGGAGGTTAAAAGCGCGGTCTCTGATGTACTGGGATCAGGGCGACGCCTGCGCTGCGATTCTTCAGCCAAGAATGCCTCTTTTAGTTTCTCTTTGTCCAGAGAGTGGAATAGAAGCAAGGAGGATGCAAAATGCGCATATTCTTCGCCTAGAGAGCGAACCATAGCCATGCAGACCAGCTCATTGTCCAAGTCCTTGATGGAGTAGGGGGTAGATGGCTCCCTGGGGCGCAATTCCTGGATTTTGGACATGGAATCTTCGATTCTAGCGATTAGGGAGGACAGGGACTCATCTGGGGCCTTCCTGATCGAAAAGAAGTCATCCCAGGCATTAAAACGAGCTCCAGGGCGCTGCTGGAGGTGGATGGAGGCCAGGGTGTTCCAGATCTGTACAGGATCATCCTGCACAGTGTCTACATGGGTCCTCTGCTCACTAGAAAGTGCCAGGTAGAGTTCTCCAGCTGCCCTGTCCGCTCTAAGGTCCCATTTGGCCTGAGCTTCGACTTTGGAGTCATCAGGGCACTTTTCCAGACCACTAACAATGGTCCAGAGCCCTTTTGTGCGCAGGAAAGCCTTCATTTTGCCTTTCCAGGTCGAGTAGTTGGAGGCAGTGAGTTTTGCGACAGAGGGCGATGAGTTGGCATGGTCCTCAGCCATGGTGGCGAATTTCGAGTCAAAAGGAGAAGGATGGGGTGGATGGGGTGAGTCTGGAAGCTGGGAGCTCAAAGAATGAGCTGTAGCAAGCGAGTGTGTGGTTCTTTTGGGTTGAGGTTTTGCGCAGAGGTGGATTACGTGGCGACCAATGAGTGCTGAGAATCCTAGAGCGCGGGGCTCATAACCTGTTAAGATAACCACAGACTGAGACCACTAGTGCCCAGTGTAAGAGACTGATATTGAGTAAAGTAATACAGGACTGTACCTAGTGCCCAGTGTAAGAGACTGAAGAAAATTTTACTGGGCACAGAGCAGTAAGTGCGCAAAAATGATAAACAAATGTAAATAATAAATAAAAGCAAACCAAGGACACTTAGAGCGAAGCTAAGTGTCCACTACATGTCTGTAGGGTTAGACAGGGATAAAATAAAGGGAAAATGCGGTCTGAGGTGCACAGGCACCTAATATGAACAAGAAGCTCTGCCATGACTATGTCTGCAGCATTAGTGACTATTTCATGTGGGAGAGTGATGGAGGGAGCAGCAGCAGCAGCAGTTTGGGATGCTTCAGCATGTTGGGACATTTTTGTGGAAGTGGGGTACTGGTGCAAGAGCAGTGCAGTCAAGTGATAGTTGACAATTGTGTCAGCAGCACAGCCACATTTTATATTTTCATGAACCATTGTGCTGGCATCAACACTGGCCAGTAGGCAAACAAGCCCAAATAGCCAAATCCAACACTGTGACACAACTGAACAATATTTCAATCAACTTATCAACATTTTACAGATTGCTGAATATCATGGAGAAAAAGTCAGTAAGGTGGAGGCCAGGCAGTCTGGACACTTGATGTAAGTAGTTGTTATAAGATACAACTACCAATAACCTTTGCCAGTCATCTCCCCATGTAATAAACTGTGGGTATTGCCAGGTGCCAACAATACGGATATGGTCATAGATGAACCAGAATTTCTACCATTTGGTGCAGCTGTGAATGCCACAGCTTCAGGCCATCAGCTAGGATCACCATCATCCTCCATGCTGCCAAATGCTGGCCCTTCCTGGCCATCACTCAGCATGCTTGTGCCATCTTCAGACTCACCACCACTTTCACCAGAGTCACAGCCATCTGCTGCTGATCAACAATGGGAGGCATGGCAAGCAAGTCATTCCATGCCATCCTTGGCCACCATTGTGCCTAGCTGGGATTTGCCAACATCTTCCCCAGCAGTCTCACCCCCACCTAGATCATTGCTGGCATCTGCACAAATTCCACAAACTGGCATATCCTGTGGTTCATGCATATATGGATGAGCAGTTAGATGGTGTGGCAGCCTCCAAGCCACAGCCCATCCTGGCTATATCATGGCAACCATCCCCCCAGCCTATGGCCACCAATGCCACTGCTGGTGAGTGCCATGTCATCTCTTGTTGCTGCCAGTATTAAGTGTATTAGCTCGCTTTTCAGCACTGCAACATTTCTCCAGCAACTTGGGTATACAAGGACTTCATGACAAAGGGCCAATTACAACATGTAAGCTGTTTTATGATATCCCTCACATATATATCAATCATCCAGCAGTGGAAAAAGCATGGTGGCTTGCAGTTCTTCTTGCAGGACTGACTGATGAGCACCCACCCTGTCTTAACACCACTACTGATGGGCCAATTGTTGTGGCCTACAACCACTACAGCAATATATTGGTAGAATCAAGCATCCAGTTTTGCCTGTTGCTTGCAAGGAGAGCACAGCTGGAAAGGACTCAGCAATATATACAAGATTTGATGACCAGTGATTGGGATGGTGAGGATGAATTGGAACTGGATGAGGATTAGTTGTAATGTAGCCATTGGTTGTTAAAATGTAGTATCACATTCCATGGCCATGTAAAATACAAATGCTAACATTGCCTACATTTCTTGGAGGGACTAGGAGTAGGAACATTGTCATCAGGCTGCTTTGGTGCCTTCCACACCTGTTTTGATTGCTGCATACCCCTCGCATTGTCTATGCTGGTCCTGTGCATGGGTACTAGGATTGAGAGATAAATTGAATCCACAATTCAGTGACCACAGCACAAGTACTGACTCATCAATGGAATGGGCAACTTGTGCTTTGAATCTTCCTGTTTATGGTCTCTCCTGATAGTTGTTGGCACTGCCAAAGGATCTGCCAGGTGGACTGAATCAGGCAAATCAATGTGGTGGGTGTCAGGCACAGGTTGCACAGGGCTTGTGATGCTGCCCTCAACCTGCTGCAAGGCATTTGATGGTTCCTTGCTGATGGCTGAAACATGTCAGCCATTAATGTTAACAATATTCAGCTGTTGTGATCCTGCTGGCTTACCAATTGGCTGGCAGGTGTTACCCTTAGCCACTTGGCATCAGGCATGGAGCTTACTGGCACTGAGCACTCGAACTCAGTATGCCAACCTTGCCTTGAAGGGAAGCAACACCATAAGGTGATACCCGTCAGGTCAAACATTGAAAGCCCAACAGTACTCTACTGGACATACTCTGATGTATGTGGCCCCATGGAGACTACAGCCCGAACTGGACACTGCTACTTCATAACCTTCATTGATGCTCACTCACACCACCTTGTGGTTAAACTAATAAAATCCAAGGATGAAGTTTTCCCCTCAGTGAAAGACTACCTTGCTCGAGCTGAAGTCGAGACTGGCAAAGAAGCAAATCATTTTCAGAGTGACAGAGGTGGGGAGTATGGCTCAGATGAGTTCAAGGCCTACCTCAAGTCGAAAGGGGTCCACCACAAGAAGACGAATGCCTATACCCCACAGGAGAATGGCATTGCCAAGCAGATGAACCACACACTTGTTGAAAGTGTGTGGGCGATGCTAAAAGACATTGGACTGCCAAATAAATATTGGGGGGATGCTATCCAGTATGCAGCCTACCTAATCAACTGATCACCAACCTGTGCTATCTCTGAGGATGTCACACCATATGAAGCCTTTACAGGGATTAAGCCATTGCTGGCCCATATCCGAACCTTTGGCTGCACTGCACATGTACATATACCTGAGGAAAAAAGAAAGAAGCTAGATGCAAAGTCCTTAAAATGCATTCATCTGGGCTTTGTGGAGAACAAGAAAGCATACCTATGCTTACACCAGCCCACTGGTCATGTCTTCGAATCCTGGGATGTAGTATTTGATGAGGGAAGCACAGCAGCAGGCCTAGATCACATCTGGATAGCAGAAGATCCTGCAGGCATGGTTAGTAAACCAGCGGACATAAGAGGGAATGCCCAAAAGGGCAATACATTGCACCTGGATACCATCAGGGCTTCAGGCATGGAAGGCTGTGCTCACATGGAGTCTGATGATGGGGATCTCGAGTCTAGTGAGGGAGAGAGTGAAGATGTTGTCCATGAGGTTGAAATCAAGTCAAACGATGCACCTGATCACTCAGGATCAATGGTAGATCATTCCCCACAGCACTTGGAGGGTAACATGCCAGGCAGCAGCCAGAGTCCTAAAAAAGCGCTTGAAATGGCCTCAAAACCATCAGTAAAGCAAGCTAGGACAACGCCGAAACCTACCATGCATAAAGCGACACCCCCACAGCCCTATCCAACTCCAATTCCACCTTGAGAGACCTGCAGGTCCACCAGAACACAAAAAGTGCCACCTAGAGATGATGATTATTGCTTTTTCATCAATTCCTATGACAGGACAACCTTACCTAGTCAACAGCTTGAGGCGCCAGAGGGTTCAGGTGCAGAGAGTGAGGGTGGAAGCCCCATCAACAAAGTCGCTCGAGAGTGAGAGTGTGCATGTGGCAACAGTGAGGCTGAGGTGGCTGAGATGAATGAGGAAGTGGCTTACAAAGCATCCACAACACATGACAATGAACCTCACTCGTTCAACAATGCAATGTGATGCACTGATGCAGATCAGTGGTACACTGTGATGATTGACAAATTACAGACCTTGAAGTCCATCAGACTGTACAAGGAAGTTGCCCTGCCTCCTGGCCATAAACTGATTTACTCAAAATGGGTCTACAAGATCAAGTGAGGGCCAACTGGTGAAATTGAGAGGTACAAGGCTCGTTTGGTAGCCAAAGGCTTTACACAGGTACATGGGATTGACTACATGGAGATGTTTGCACCTGTCACCAAGTTCACAACCATCTGCATACTCCTGGTGCTTGCTGCTAAGTATAATCTCGAAATTCATCAGATGGATGTTAAATCTGCATTCCTAAATGGACTATTAGATGAAGAAATATACCTTCACCCCCCTCTGGGCTTTCCTCCTGACAGCAACAAAGTCTGGCAGCTGCTACGAGCACTCTATGGCCTTAAACAGGCCCCCAAGTCATGGTACTCTCATCTTCAGACTGTTTTTGAATCCCTGGGTTTCACTCAAAGCCAGGCTGACCATAGCCTCTTCTTTAAAGTTGAGAACGGCATACTCATTGTTGTTGCTGTCTATGTGGATGACAAGCTAATACTCTCAAAGTGCTGCACAACCATTGAGTGCATCAAGGCTCAGCTCTTACAGGAGTATGAGATGAAAGATCTGGGGGAGGCACATTGGATTTTAGGAATGGAGATACTTCATGACCATGATAAAGGTATCATACAGCTCTCACAGAAGAGATATGTTGAGAGTATTCTTGAGCACTTTGGAATGAGTGAGGGGCGAGCTGTCATGACCCCCATTGAGCCTAACCTAAAGCTCAAAAAACTAGAAATTCCAGAGGCTGACACCAAGTCATACCAGGGTGCTCTTGGAGCCCTTATGTATGCAATGCTAGCAATGAGGCCCGACCTTGCCTTTACTGTAGGCATGTTGAGCCATCATGCTGCATGCCATGGGCATGAACACTCTACTGCACTAAAGTGTGTTTTTTGCTATCTGCAATGCACCCCTGATGTCTGTCTTACCTATAAGCGAGACTCAAATGCATGCATGATTGGGTATGTAGATGCAGATTGGGCAGCAGATATCAATGATTGCTGCTCTGTTACTGGCTATACTTTCATCCTTTCTGGTGGAGCTGTTAGCTGGTCATCAAAAAAGCAATCGTCTGTTGCTCTCTCAAGTACAGAAGCTGAGTACATGGCTGCATGCGCTGCCACAAAGAAAGCTATCTGGATTCGTACCCTAGTCCTTGAACTCGAGACTGTGTTGTCACATGAACCCACTCCCCTCCTCATCGACAATCAATCTGCTATCTCACTGGCTTGAAATGCAATGTTCCACAACTGCACAAAACATATTGCAATCTGTCATCACTTCATACAAGAGAAGGTGGATTCTGGAGAAGTAGTCATCAACTATGTGTCTACCAATGACCAGGTGGCCAATGTGCTGACTAAGGGTGTGTCTAGGGAGAAGCATGTTCATTTCTCTGAAGCTATGGGTATCATTTTCTTTTACAGCAGTTTGCAGTACTGAGGGCACCGGCCAAACACAACAAAACTCATAGGTATCCTAGATAAAATATATATCTCAAATATTTCACTCAATTCTTGATGGATCTGAAAGAAAATTTGATATTCTGAATCAGCATTATCAGCTCTAGGGGATGATGTAGAAATCATGATGAAATAGCCGCTATTTTGGACAGGAAAAAATACTTGGTCATTCTGAGCATATAACAACAATTGCAAGTGATTTACACATTTCTATGGCTGTAAATGCCTCTAGCCATGATCTATACACTGGTGGTGAGGGAACCATGGTGAAAATCCAGTGGTTTTTCCATTGTTTTGTACCAACAGAGAGCAATCTGCACTCCAAATGGTGCCAATCATGTAACAAAAATTGCTCACTCCACATTGCATATTTTTTTACAAAAGTTTCAGATCCATAAAGCCCTTCAAAATACCT
The DNA here is from genome assembly GCF_024613125.1 of Pisolithus orientalis. Lineage (NCBI taxonomy): Eukaryota > Fungi > Basidiomycota > Agaricomycetes > Boletales > Pisolithaceae > Pisolithus > Pisolithus orientalis. The sequence continues at coordinate 34,788 of NW_026260923.1, read as the reverse complement.
AGGGAACAGTATCATACAGAAATGCACTTTGTTTTGCACTTGTTGAGGTAGTTGTCCATGCCTGTCTTATCTTTGTGTGTGAGTTGTGCATGCTGACTAATCAAGTCAGCTGCCTCGATGTGCAAGCATGTTTTTCTGTGGTACTGGCCTGCAAGCGTGTGAGTGATTTCCATATGGCATGCAGAAGGCACTTTTCTAGTCATACCTGCAGGTGATACTCTTGAGATCTCAAGCAGCAAATCATCTATCAAGCTCATGTACTTGGTCAGACCACAACTTCTATTGCCATTTCACTTGACATGCCACTTTGAGTCATTCAACATGTCCTCAAGACATACCGTGAAACTGGTGAAGTTGTCAATGAACAACAAATGGATGGGCACATACCTTTGATGTCTGAAATGGCAGTAGAGGTATGTCTAAATTGTTCTAACATTGGAAATAGCATCAAGAGCTGATCATATCCATATCTTAGTTCATGCTGGCACTTCTTGAACATTCCCCTGACCTCTATCTTGAAGAAATTCAGCAACAATTACTCTTGCTTCACAACATCAAAGTCTCTATTGCAACAATATGGCATACACTCAAACATTTGGGTCTGTCTTCAAAAAAGGTATGACACATACACTTTGATCTCAATTTTCAGACACTGACATCATCATATTTTAGCTTTCTCAAATTGCCAGTGAGCACAGTGAGGAAGCACATTGCAAGTTCACCATGGCAATTGGTGAAGACTCTCCTGACCACATTGTCTGTATTGATGAAAGTGCTGTGAATGTACTTACGATGTTTCGCCTGAATGGATGGAGCCATTCTAGTATGTGGGCGCACAAGCGTTGCAACTTCATTTGTGGGACACAGTATGTATTCTCCATATGATGTTGCCTTCTTTACATAACACTCTTTCCAACAGATATTCCATCCTTCCAGCTCTGACGATGAGTGGGATAATTTACAGCCATATCAAAGTAGGCACGTACAATGGCAATCACTTTCTCAACTATCTTCGTGAACTCCTTGACATCATGAATCCATATCCGGCCCCTCATAGTGTACTTGTGATGGATAATTGCAGAATCCATCACGTTGATGGTGTAGAAGAACTCTGCTGGGAATGGTATGTTTTTTTTTTTTCTTTTTTTTTTTTTTTCAGTACACATACTCAAGTAACTATTACAGTGGTGTCAAACTTGTTTATCTACCTCCATATTCCCCTGATTTGAACCCAATTGAAGAGTGTTTCTTGTACTTGAAGGCCTACATTTGCCACCATGGCAATCAGTTCCATGCTATCATTGAATCTGGAGACAAAACACTTCCATATTTGTTTCTCTATGGCGCACTTGATACAGTCACTCCAGAAGCTGCGCATGGGTGGTTCCATAATGCAGGATATTTGTAGCTTTGTAGCTTGTGTCTGTATGCAACATGTATGTTGGTTGTCACACTGATGCATACCCGAAATTTGTGCAATGTATGCTTGCTATAATGATTACTGCGAAGGACATGATGTATGTAGGGAGTATCTACTCTACCCTTGTGCGTTTTTTGCATTCCACCTGCCGAACAGCTTGTGCAACCTCAGACAGTAAAAAGTGTGAATTCCTGAGGCTCATACCAAAGTCCTTCATGAGCTGTTCCTCGCTCAGGCTTCTAAGTTCGTCAATGTTGTAAAAGTCCATCACTTTGAATTGTGGAATATAAACAGATAGTTTGCACTTCGGAAAACTTGCATTGAGCTTGGTGAGGAAGTTGATGATCATTGGATATGTTGGCTGGGTGTCATGGTCGAGCTCACTGGGAGACAGCTCACCTTGCTTCTCACCCATGGTAGGTGTCACTGGAGTTGCTGGAGCCTGATACACTGGAGGCACCATCCACGGAGGCATCATTGGGGGCATGGGGGGCATGGGGGGCCATCCATACATCGACATATAGGGACTGTTGAGGGGCATTTGTGTGGCTGATGTTGATGAGGTCTTGTCACTTTGTGGAGTGTGGAATTCTGAAAATAGATCGCCTTTTGGTGGGGTCTTCAGCATGACTCCATGCATCTCATGTTCCTGTCACCATCAGTAAATTGATCGATGTAGCCACTAACAATGAAACTTACAAGTGTGAGTGCCCACCCTCAACACTGGTTGAATGTCAGGTTTACATGTTGGCTGGCATGGTTGATCTTGCAGTATTTGGAGGGACCACAACGCTGACACAACTTCAGTGACTTCTCCAGCTCCATGAGGGATTTGTTTTCCTTTTCAATCGCAGCGCTGTCTTCGTCATCCACACTGGATCCATCATTGTCAAGATCAAGAAGGGGAGGATTTTTGCCTTTTCCTGGTGGCTTCTTCTTGCCATGCATTGCACATAGGGTAGACATATACTAGTTTTGACAATGAATAAGTATCATACTGACCACAAAACAATTTGAAATGCACCTGTTCACTAACAAGAATCTTGACTGAGATGACTAAGTCTTTCTTCTTCTTCCATGCAGAATTTACCTCCTCTAAGCATCCATCCCAGTCAGCTGGCATTCCAAGATTGATGGCATCATCCTTCTGAGCAGAAGTTGAGAGCTTGTATGAGAGTGTAGGTTTGTGTGCAAAATTCTGGCACCCAATAGTGCTGTAGATTTCATCCAGGACCTCTGAAAATGGAGTCCATTGTGAGAAAACAAGGCGCTTGGATCCCTCATTTGCCACTTGAGGCACCAGTAAAATGACATCTAATAAATCAGGGTAGTAAGGGGTGACAAGTACATTGCAAGACAAAATAACGTACTTTTGTCAAGTTCTGGGGAGTTTTCCTTGCAAGATACTGGCTTGACGCTGAGCCAGATGGATTTTTGCTTGAGTGTGTCAACAGGAGAGTGTGCCAAAGTGCCATCAGTGTCATCAGGTGTGATACCAAGGCCATCCTTGTCAAGGTCAGGAGTTTCTGAACAAGGTGCCATGTCCTGGGAACAGATGGAGCTAGTGTCAGGAACTTGATTGATGGGCAAACTGCTTCGGGAGCCAGTTTTTCGCAGCCTGCAAGCACTTGCAGACTTTTTGTTACCCATGAGGAAGACATGTTGTGTGCGGTGCATGTCTGGGATGAGGCTCATTAGTCAGCACGCACAACTCACACACAAAGATAAGACAGGCATGGACAACTACCTCAACAAGTGCAAAACAAAGTGCATTTCTGTATGATACTGTTCCCTAGGTATTTTGAAGGGCTTTATGGATCTGAAACTTTTGTAAAAAAATATGCAATGTGGAGTGAGCAATTTTTGTTACATGATTGGCACCATTTGGAGTGCAGATTGCTCTCTGTTGGTACAAAACAATGGAAAAACCACTGGATTTTCACCATGGTTCCCTCACCACCAGTGTATAGATCATGGCTAGAGGCATTTACAGCCATAGAAATGTGTAAATCACTTGCAATTGTTGTTATATGCTCAGAATGACCAAGTATTTTTTCCTGTCCAAAATAGCGGCTATTTCATCATGATTTCTACATCATCCCCTAGAGCTGATAATGCTGATTCAGAATATCAAATTTTCTTTCAGATCCATCAAGAATTGAGTGAAATATTTGAGATATATATTTTATCTAGGATACCTATGAGTTTTGTTGTGTTTGGCCGGTGCCCTCGGTACTGCAAACTGCTGTAATTCCTTCTTGACTATACTCATTGAAGGGGCATGTTGGAGTTTATCACTTTTACCTTAGTTGTGGTTCACCAAGCACAGCATTACATAATCCAAAAGCGGACACTTAGCAGTTTATTTATTTTCCTTACTGCACCTCAGCTTCAACCAACTTGAAGTCTGAGTATATCCCTCTCTATAGACTTGACAATCCTGCAGCTTGTCATCCTCCAAAACAGATGAGTGACTGTAACTTCATGAAGATGATTTGAATGGATAAGTAATTCTCTTGAGCCATTCACATGGCTGATGTGGTGTGCATAGTGGATAGTCTATCCAAGAAGCTTGCAGCTGCACAGGTGGCAGCAGATCTGGCAATGCAGGCATTCCAAATGCTTCACGAGGGAGTATCCACTTCACAACAATATTCCTGGTGCAATCAAGAGGAAACTGCATTCAAAGACTGAATTTACAATGCCTCTGCTATGGACATCTTCAAAGTGCAAATGAAGAGGGGTGTGGTCTATGGAATGCTTTAAATTTTCCATCCATCCTGACATCCAGACAGCCCCAGCTGTACATTCCATTGAACTGGAATTGTTGGAAAACACCTTGAATGTCAGAATGCAGCATGGCATGGGAAGTTGGCTTATGCAGGGTCTCCAGCTTGAAGAGGCAGCAATCATGCTGCAGATTGATTGTCACCATGTTGGTGCACATGCCCCAGAATTGAAATGACTAGCCATTGCTCATCAGATGGAGTGTTTATCTTCTGAGTGGTCTGCATTCATTGCAGATGGAGCAGTATATTTTGGTGTACAACATGAAGTGGGAGGTATTTCACCTGTGGAACATGGACAAGATGGCTCTATGAATGACCTGTGGGGTATATCTGGCAAATTCACATCTGATACTGATGAGCTGAATGAAAGCACAGATGGATCACTGACTGCAGATGCTGCTTACCTTGTAGGTAGCATTGCACTGCTGCTCCCATTGAACTTGGGAATTAATCAATGCATTGCTTCTGGACTAGATGGCATCTGGGACATCAATCTGGAACTGCAGATCAGCCAAGCAAATGAGGCACTACATGGGCTTTGGCTTGCCTTAGTGGATAAGGCAGTAGTCTTCCAAAATGTGGTGTGGCAGGCAAAAAGCTATGCTATGAAAACATGGGCATGGGATATGATCCATACCATCAACAGCATGGTTCATAAGCAAGCCACAATTTACATGCAATGCTGAGCAGTGATGGTATCTCTTGGTGCAACTGAAGATACCCTTACAAGGTTCCAGCAAGTGCAGAAATTGCACCTCACCATCAATACAGCAGCCATGAGTTGGAATGCATGTGACCACCAGGGTGGCTGATTACTGTGGTTTGGTCTATCAACATGCTGAGGAATACAGAATCAATTACATGGATGTCAGAATGTAGGTAACTCATCTATCACCATACACCATCAGGAAATTCACACATTACTATTTTTGTCCTATTCTCATACTATTTATATCCTATTTGTACTATTTGCACTAAAATAGTTGTAAAAGACAGAATAGTCATTTTAGTAGGTTCATTTACTATCCACACTATTTTTTGTACTATCTTGTGACTATCTCTCAACTATCTATGCTATTTTCTCCACTATTTCTACTATCCAAATTCTCACCAACAATAACTTCATTAATCAGGGAGGCTGGAGAACAGTAGATTATACCACAGCTGTCACAATGTGGGGAGAATGATGGATGAGATTGGAATGAAGACAGTGCAGGGAGCAGGGCAGAAGGATCCATATGCTTCATCAAGTGGGGAGACTGAAATGACCACATGAGACCTTTGTAACTGAGGCAACCAAGAACATCCTTTTGGAAGTTGTACTGAAAAGGAGAACATGCTGACCAAGCTGCATGGGATAGGACAGGGCTGATGATGATGGAATGAACCAGGGGGCTTCAGGACAGAAGCTGGTGGGAACACCTGCCAGATATACATAGCCACTGTCTCTGGCAATCAAGACAAGTGAGATGATTGACAAAGATATGGCTATATCTGATGGACTTAGTGAAACAATTGTCTGATGGATGGAGTACTGTAGAAATGCATAGGGTGTGAGGATCCTTTCCAAACTCAGAAGGCAGGATGGTGTGGCTGAGCACTTCAACCAAGCATGGGAATGGAGTCAACATCTTCAGAAATGGTGGAGATATGATGAAAACTGGAATGCTATACATGGGCACTAAAAACTTTTGATGGGTGCTTAACTCACTTCCTCTTTTCTCTCTAGCACTGATGACTCATTCTTGTGCAAAGGATGACTGCTAACATCCAGCAGTCCTTCTACACCCAAGGGATTTAATCTTCATCTGCATGGCATGGCATGCAACTCATTGATGAGTTAGGCAGAGTCAACTGTGACCATGTCCACAACACCTTTGGTGTGTGACACCAGTCAGTTTCCCATGGTCCTGGCCTTGACACCAGACCTCTGGACTTGGCCCCTGACTTCTGGCCTTGACTCTGGTCAACTGGACTAAGCCCCTGTCACCCAGACTTGAAGCCCAGTCACCCAAGGGTAAACCAATACCTGACAGCAACCTTGAGGGCATCATATGTTAGTGCCCATGTGCCATCTCACATGCTTTTATACTACTATGGAGGTACAGTAACTGGAATTAGAACTGACATGCAGAGCCTTGTAAATTTTTGAGTAAAACTTTCCTGGATGACAGATGAAGTGCAGATGGAGAACATATGATGGGTAACACAGAACAAACCAAAAAGGAAACAGTCCAGGTGCCAAACCATGAGGTGTGTGTGCTGTGGAGTACCTGCCTGTGCAAAGTCAAGGAGAAGTCCAAAGGGTGGACAGGTAAGAGTCACATGACCTCTTGGGGAATGGTCTGCATGGTCTGATGATAGACTGGCACAAGTCCAATAGAAGGCAGAGGAGAGGAGACTCATAAATAGTAGAGTGTGGGCAGAGTTGGTGCAGGGTGAGTGAATGACCAGCAGAGTAGGGTGCAGAGCAAGTAGGGACTTAGGATAAGCACACAGTCATGACAACCATGCAGTGAACTGTTGTGAGAGATCAAAGTGCAACATGCAAGGGCAATGGCCATGACTTTGCCTTGGGTGTGCACAAGGGTGGTGAAGAGGTCCCCAACAACAAACTCATCACCTTGAAGTAAATTCCCAGACTGCATCCCACTGTTTCTCTTGTTGACAGGAGAAAATCCATGCACACAGAGGAGATGGTCATGAGATTTTGTGGTAAAATTTGGTGATATGATGACACAGCAGATTGCAGACTTGTGAGCCCATTTCTTCTCACACCAAAGATAATCATTTGGGCAAATCCCAGGTCCTTTGGACAGATGGTTGGGGGAGGGCATGTCATTGTTATTCTGGTCAACACTCTTGCCAAATGCATCTCCACCCAAATGATCTCAAGGGAATTGTGTCACTTTCACACACAAAAGGTGTTGTGGACATGGTTACAGCTGACTCTGCCCAATTCATCAATGAGTTGTGCATGGTGCCATGAATGCAGATGAAGACTAAAGCCCCCATGCATAGAAGGACTTCTGGACATTAGCAGTCATCCTTTGCACAAGGATGAGTCATCAGTGCTAAAGAGAAAAGAGGAAGTGAGTTAAGTGCACATTAAAGGTTTTTAGTGCCCAAGTATGGCATTCCAGTTTTCATCATATCTCCACCATATCCAAAGATATCAACACCACTCTCACACTTGCTTGAAGTGCTCAGCCATGCCATCCTGCCTTCCAGTTTTGGAAAGGATCCTTGCACCCTACACATTTCTACAGCACTCCATCCATCAGACACTCATTTTGCCAAGTCCATCAGATACAGCTGCCTCTTTGTGGATCATCCCACTTGTCTCCTTTGCCAGAGACAGTGGCTACATATATCTGCCAGGCATTCCCACCAGCTTCCATCCTGAAGCCCCCTGGTTCATCCCATCATTCTCAGCCCCATCTCATCCCATGCAGCTTGGTCAGTGTGCTCTCCTTGTCAGTATGACTTCCAGAAGGACATTCTTTGGTTGCCTCAGGTCTGTCACACAGTTACAAAGGTCTTATGTGGTCATTTCAGTCTCCCCACTTGATGAAGTATATGGATCCTTCCTCCCTGCTCCCTGCAACATCTTTATTCCAATCTTGTCCATCATTCTCCCCACATTGCAACAGCTGCAGTATAATCTACTGTTCTCCAGCCTCCCTGATTCCATCCATGATGGGTATGACATCCATCTTGCCTTCTTACCACAAGACCCTGCAGAAGGCATCCCCCCTTCTCCCTCTCCTCCATCAGAGCCCCATTCATGAAGCTTTTATTAACTTTGCTGAGAGGATGAATGGGTGGGAGACACAATTGCCTATGCTCCCATTACCCCACAGACCCAACAACACACCTGACTCATGCCATCCATTTCTGGATTTAAGACTTCCCCATCTGGAAACACTGTCCATCTGTCATCCCATCTTTTGATCTAGGGAAGTCTCTGCTGAGAACTGATGTGCATTGCCACCCCCTAATGTGATATCAGTGCACTTACTCAGATCCTGATGTTCTTTGACTCATACTGTGATATTTTGACTGTCCTTGACTTGTTCATTGCCAATACTTACCAATCCTCTTTGCATGCTTACTTTTCATTTCTCACTTACTCATCATGATTACTCATTGTTTACAGTCCTTACTCATTACTTACCAAGCATTTGTGCCTCATTTGTCATAGGCTGCACTCCTCCCATAGTATATAAACCCCCCTGTACTTAGCTACAACCTAAGCAATCCAGTCAGTTCAGATCATCTCAGACATATTGTCAACAGTTGAGGCTGCCCAAATGGGTCTATCTGTCATTGATCATCATCAGTAGTTGAGGCTCCTTGAGGGGGTCTATCTGCCTTCATCAGTTCTATCTACACTTAGTCAGCATCTCTTGCTTAGTCATCCTCTTGCTCATCAACATCTGCTGCCAGGAGTCCTTTCTGCTGAATACCTTTCCTCTATTCAGCATCCTTTACCTTCTCATCACTCACCCATCCACTCCTGCATCATTCATCATCCACTTGCACCAGGAGCCCATTGCATTGAAGTTCCTTACTCCAGTCAGCTCCCCCTTCACAGTCTTCATTCATTTACCCACTTCTGCAAGATTATTCTGCCCTCCAGGTACCACAGAGGCACACCACCACTTGCTCTTTTATTTGTCTTTGGTGTTGGTTTTTGGTTGGTTTACAACACCTTTCCACACTTTGACTCACATTGCCTCTGAAGCCATGCTGTTGGGAAATCACAATGACCTGCAATAATATCACCAACCCAGTGATGGCATGTGATGTGATCAAATCTTTCTTTGTGCAAGAGGTTGAGATGACAATGGCCATGAGACAAGTCTGGATTGTGAGAATATATCCCACCAATGCCTTGAGCTGCACTGAGGTGATCTAAAACTTGTCAATAGTTGAGGCCACTGTTATGGTCACCAGTATGAAGGAAAGCAAACAGTAACTCAAGGTGATTATCACCTGATCAAGAAGACTGAACTGCTCAAATGGATTCAGCTTCTGCTGTTTTGCAATATTGATCACTACTGCCTTGACCATTGTTTGCAGGTCATAATAGAGGTAATGTGGCATCAGATGGCAGCACTGGTCACAATAGCTTGCATATGGGAGATGGGCAACACAACAGCTGAGGTGGATGACCTGTTCAGAGAGTGAGAGCTGAATGGAATGTTGATGTAGGGGTCAATCAGGCACTGGAGAAGTTGGCTCAGAAAGTGGAGGGCATCCACATCAGTGGTGGTGTTGATGTTGAGGTCATGAGGCTGAGTCATATTACCAAGTTTGATGAGAGCTGTCATGAGTTCAATCACATGAGGAATATTTTTCTGATTGATGCCCAAAATGTACTATCACTTACTACACAATTTGCCTCCTCATTAGTTGGCCAGTTTTTCAAAATGATGGCTTCTTCCCTAACAACACATTTTCTGTTGGGTCACATGTCATGAAATATGCATCCTTAGGTACTACAAAGTTGAATGACATCAATCCACTGAGTATTTTTTGAGGTAGCAAAAACAGCATGACCAGCAGAGGAATCACACCTGTGATGGCCAGACTTGAAACTTTGCAGTGTGATGATGTGTTACTGTCTGTGGCATTTGTGACAGCCAACTAGTGGGAGGCAAACTGTGTGGTAGGCAATAGTGGTATCTAGGAGCATGTTTACGCTGATAATGCTTCACTTTTGTTATGACTTAAAGCTGCAATTATACTGTCCTAATGTGCTATACAGACTTAAAAGTTTGGTGCTGCAAACTTGGCCACTGTGGCTGAAATATGGACCCCAGACACTGATTGGGGGAGGACAGAGATGACCTAGTGTTTCGGCATTTGCCGATCACCCGCCTCTTGGGCATAGGCGCCAGATATGAGCCACCCTATTTAAATGGAGCTCTCTCGGCGGCCTCTCTGGAGTCCCTCGTCGAATCTCTATCTATCTACACGACACGATCGTATATCTCAGCTCGCTTTCCATTTCATTTCTGGATTCAAACAATAGTCTGTCGTTTAGTTTCTTTATGATTATCCTCATACTAACCATTTGTATCTCGTTTTCCGTCTCTTCGTTCAGTGCTTTCTGACGAAGGGTTCGAAAAATACAACAAATCCCCAAGGTTCCACGAAGCTCAGAGATCTGTGGATGATGGTCTCTCCCCGACCATCTCCTCTCAGGGCCTGGCCGACGCCACCGCGTCCCGCGCTATTTCCTTCACTCCTGATCCACACACTGTCCCTCTTGCGGAAGCCCTGTCGTACTATTCAGGTTTGCCTTCTGAGCCAACGCTGCTATACCGAACGGGCAAGGAGCAGTGGTCTTCGCCCAAGGGGCCAGAGGCCCAGCGCCGAACGAAGGAGTTATACGAAATCTTCGATCATCCCATCGCCCAGTGCTGGAACAAGGACTTGGGGTGGAAGGTTGTCGCCATCATGGACGATCACAGTGCCAGTCATGATATCCTATCATATCATAGAATTTGCTAACTTGGACCTCTAGATCCGCTTTACAACCATAGATGTCGTTCGTTTCAAGAAGATCGAGGTCGACGAACCGAATGACGACGAGGAAGACGACGAGGGTGAAGACGATAACGAGGACGAAGAGCCGACCAAGACCAAGAAACGGAACGTCGGTCCTGTGACTATCTGGATTGGTGTTTTCCCCGACACTACCACCCCTACGGCTGCCTGCAACGCGGCTCAGGAAGTCCTAGCCCTTCTCAATCACTACCGTATCACCGATGTCGACGTCGACTTTCGCGAATCTTTCTACACGCGCGAGGCTGGTCCTCAGCTTCTCAAACCAGTCGAGGATCTGCACCCACTCGTCGACGTCATTAGCCCCCTTACTCCAGCCCTCGGTCTCGGCATCTCCACCAAGGCCTGGCCCGAGATTCAGGGGACGATGGCCCTCTACCTCGCAGAAGGCGGAATCAGAAACAGATTCCTGGGGCTTTCGTGCCGCCATGTTCTGATTGGGCAGCAGGAAGGCAACGCCGACTACAGGTACAACCACAGTGCACCTTCCAAGGACGTCCTCCTGCTCGGTGATAGAGCATATGAGGATCTGTTAGATTCGATCAAAGTTGAGATTGAAAGACAAAGAATTTTAATCAATCGCTGGACCAAACAGCTCGCCGGGTTCTTGGAGAGGGAGAGTGGCACAGACCAGGCCGACGTTCGGCGGGCGGCGGCATCACGGATTTTTACTCAGATGTTACTGGACAGGGCCAAGACCGCTAAGGAGGCGCTTCCAGCGTTGCTTGAACGAGTCAGTACTGATTGGAAAAATCTTGACGACCGTGTTCTTGGCCACGTCCTCCGCTCCCCTGCCATCGCTCTCGGTGTCGGGGAACATCGTTTTACGGAAGATTGGGGAATCTTCCAGGTCGACCGGGCTAAGCTTGGTGACGGTTTCCAGGGTAATAAGTTGGACCTCGGTGCGTTTTGACCATTCATCCGAACAAGACCGTCTACTAATCTACCTAAATATTTGTTTTGTTGATATCCAGGAACGAAGATGTCGCCCGACGAGTTTGTGGAGAAATGCTTCCCTCGCGGAGACGCTGACTGGAAATTCGAGTTTCCCCTTGATCGTCTGCTTCCGCTTAAGGGTACCATCACCGACGAATTGATGCGCGCTCCTGACATGTGGGACGCGGACGGCAAACCGTGCTTATTGGTCGTCAAAAACGGTAATGCCACTGGCATCACCATCGGCCGCGCCACCGGCGTCTTCTCCATCGTCCGCGAATACTCCACGGACATGACCAGCAACCAAACCTCGATGGAATGGGCAATCATCAACTACGATAGCAAGTCCGACGTCTTCTCGGAACCGGGCGACTCCGGCTCCATCATTGCCGACCTCCATGGTCGCATCGGGGGGTTACTCACGGGTGGTTCCGGCAAGACCAACTCCTCCGACATTACTTATGCCACGCCGTTCTGGTGGCTCCTCCAGCGCATTAAGGCGAACGGATTCCCTGACGCGCACCTCGACGTCCTCGCCTAGGGATCTTGTCATCAACAACGACCTCGACATCAAAGATCAGTTCTTTTTCTTCTGCGACTTCTATGCTTTCTTCTACGCTCCTGTATCTATTGGCTGGTCATTATTGCAGACGAGTGCTTGGACCGGCGGATTGCTGTTTAGGTTCGTCTTCATTTTCATTCTCCGTCCCGTCCTTTTGTACTTACAACTGACTTGGTACCTTCTCTAGGACTTGGACTATTGGACTCGTCCTTCAGGCATACTTTTCCCTTCACGCAACTTGACGGCCTTGACGTCCAGGTTCCATACGACTCGACGTGGTTCACTGGACTATCGGACAACACGCTCGCCACCTTCGAGTGGGATCTGGTAGGCATATGCAGGTGTCGACGGGTTTTTACATAGCTTCTCGTTGTTTCGGACACTCGCGACTTCGTCGTGTACAGCATATCCCCCCTTCCAACTCACCTATGCCCATCGTTCGTCTATCTTCCCTCGTCTAGCCCCAGTTGTGTCGTCTACCCCTTCCCCTTCATATATCGTCCCCCCTCACTCATCCTGTAAACGCCCCCTCCTATATGTTGAATGGACATTGTTGATTTTGTTGTTAAACTGCGCGTGATGAAATGAAGTTCGATATTGTGACTTGGAGGCGAAGTGTCTGTGCTGTCACCCAACACCCCTTGTCTGATTGGGAAGGTCTTGTAGCCACCACTCCTATGTTCCTGCTTTCATCAACCTTGTAGTAGGCAAACCTTGCCTTTGACTTCACCTCATGGCTATATGATATTTGGGGATGTCTGGAGATTAATGTTGGCAAGTATCTCTCATACCTATGTACATTGCCTCTACATTTCATTCTATAATTTCTACCAGTTCAGATACTTACAACCCCAGTCATACATAGCCACTGTATTTGCATATTTTGCACACTAATATAAACCTTCTGCTTTTGTACAACAAAAACAATGTGGCAATTTTGTGATGACCATCAGACTCAGGAAGTGCTGCCTGCATCAGCACTAACCTTGCTTGTGCCTCTTTCTTACCTGCCTCTTTCAATGACACAAACACACAATGACAGGAGATAAGTTTCATGTCCATCATCCCTTGTGTACAGTCAGTGTCCTGGTGGATGAGTACTAATGGCAGTGTGTAGTCTATGGTACACTCCCTACCAATAGTATCCATTGTCCATAGCATCCAATGAGTAGAGTAGTAATGTCCTTGTAAGTACTCTACCCTGAAGTCCATAGCAAGATGGCACACATGATTGGCATAATGTTGCAGTCTAGAGCTATGCCACTGAGTGCTCAGACTAGAGCCAAATTGCAACAGTTCTGGAAGATGGGCAAATATCTCATCTTGCATGAAATGTCAATGCTAGGAAAGACATTTCTCACACAACTGTCTTGGAACATTGATATAGGGAAAATGGTGGTTGGGCAATGTGCCAGTGATCATTTGTTTGGTGGCATTAGTGTTATCATGTGTGGAGATTTCCATCAATTCCCCCCCATTGCTGTAGGACCCACTGAGGCTCTCTATTTTCCTACAACAATGCAGTGTGACTGTACTCTCCCCAACTTTGGTTGTGCAATTTATGAAGAATTTCAAAAAGTAGTGGTTCATCAAGAGCAGATCCAGGTGACAGATGCCATCTGGCATGACTTTCTACAATGCTTGTGCTATGGCCAAGTCCAAGCACATCATATTGAGATGTTGTGCTCTCTTGTACTCACTAACCCCAGATGTATGCCCACCAATTTCTCCTCTGCACCTTGGACTGATGTCTGTCTGGCTACACCCTGTCATGATGTTAAATGGCTCTGGGATGAGATTGCAGTTCTAAATCATGCACAGAAAAAACAGATATGTATTCATTAGTACTGTGACAGACACTATCAAAGGTCAATCATTGACATTGGCTGAATGCTTTGCTCTTGCCACATGATGGATGGCAAGGGGTGATCATACATGACAATGGAGAAGTGAGTTACCAGACAATGTGGATATGTCAGTGGGCATGAAGGTGATGGTCACAAAAAGTGTGCAAACTGACCTTGACATCACCAATGGAGCATGTGGCACCATTCACTTCAGTCAACCCCCTTTGGAGACCTATTAGGTCTACATATTTCTACAGATGTATATACCTATGAGGTCTCAACAGGTCAGGTATCCCCAGTCACTGGTGGGGAAAATCTTTTCTCCAGCACTATGCTTGGGGATTCTCCACACCTGCCATTTTATAGAGGTGGGAGAAAAGGATTTTGCCATAATTGATATACATTATCCTGAATATGTCAGGGTGACTGGGGTCCAGATGGACCTTTCTCCAGCTGAAATTGGGCCTCAATGGGACATTCTCCATGCTAAAAAGGACCCAAAAGAAGCTTTCCCCAGCTAAAACAGGGCCTCAGTAGGGGATTTTCCATGCCAAAAAGGATCCAAATGAAGCTTTCTCCAATTGAAATTGGACCTCAATGGGACATTCTCCATGCTAAAAAAGACCCAAATGAAGCCTTCTCCAGGTGAAATTGGACCTCAATGGGACATTCTCCATGCTAAAAAGGACCCAAATGAAGCCTTCTCCAGGTGAAATTGGACCTCAATGGGACACTCCATGCCAAGGACCACACATTGTTTTGGTTGGGGTACATGGTGCATTCAGTAGGTGAATCTGGCATAAAACCAAGTCATGAATGTTGCCCTGAAGGATCTCAGAACTCCCAAGGTGGAAAATGTTAAGTCCATGTCAATGATGTGTCTTATGTGTTGTGGCTGCACAACTGCACTGCCACACCCACTTGATTGCATCACTGTTACCTTGCACAGCTACACTACCATGTTATTGTATAATATATAGATGATATTTCCTTTGTAAACTCAACTACTACACCATGTCCAATTACATTACTGTGCCACAAAGCACAGAAAAATATTTCCAGGGTGTAACACAGGGAGGAGGCAATTGTGCCACTACACTTGGAGCACCCCATCCCAGCCTATGAACTTTTGATATGTTGTAGGCACACATGGCCCCTTTAAAGGGACATAATAACTAGATAGATATGTCCAATATATCAAAAAGGTGTCAACTTTGTCAGTTTTTCCCCCATCACACTTTCCAACCATTTATGCCCATTAGGATGGGCAGAAAAGCATTTATTTATGGTCTAATACAATTATAGTACATTTAACTATCATATGCAATGCCCACAGGGCAGGGACAGAGCACAGGAAGGAAGGGGAGGCTGGGGGCAATGAGGGCAGTGTGTGGGAATGTTGGATATCAGGCACATGCAAAATGAGGACATGTTTTGGGAATAGTGGCTGTGCATTGTGTGACACAACTTCTGGGAAGCATGTGACTAAGGGGAAAGCTGAAGGGAATTCCCTAGGCTGGTCCCAAGGGGTGCTGAGTGGGAAAGGGAATAGAATATGACTGTAGAGGCAAGTAGGTAGTCAGGTGTAAGTTGCAGAATTTAATTCTGGGGGGCAGTAAGTGCATGAGACACAGAGAAGCTGGGTATATGAAATTCCAAACAGTGTTCTTGACTTGTTGGCAGTATTTCTGAGATGAGGGTTATGCAAGTAGGGACTTGTGAATGCAGAGGATGCAGGAGGCACTGAGGATGCTGTAGACACTGTAGAGGAAATAGACTCTTTAGACTCTGGGAACTCTTAGACTCACAAATATTCCAACATCAAGATGGAATTATATAGTACATGGGGTATAGGTATGAGTCAGAATAAAGTGGGGTGGGTAAACTAAAATCCCAGAAAATAAAGGTGGACATGTCAGACATCAATGATGTACAGGAACATATGAAATTGGACTGGTAAGTAGTAAACAAGGGAGACAAAGGGAAGGATGGGCATCTTCCACAGGATGAGGGTATTGCATATCACAGTGTGAGATGTGAAAGGAAAAGTTTGTACTCTCACCAGTCTCCAGTCCAGTCTTGAACCTGGCCACCCTGGACTTGACACCTGATGTGAAAATCTTGAGTCTACCTTCCACTGAGTGGTGCAGTGTACTATTACATGTTTTTGATATGATTTGAGAATCTGCACAATTTTTTGTGCCTTTTCAAATGCTTCCTGAGTGACAATTTCACTTTCCCAGTATTCCCCACTGCAGGTATGGACTTGGGGATGTTGTAGGGGCTTCTTCTGAGTATTCCAAACCTTTCTAGATAGTTACATTGGCAATACATACCCTGGAACTTGACAAAACTCCTAAATACCAGAAGGAGGAGATTATGGCATAACACCTCAAGGAATCCACCTGATGTAATGAGGTATTGGTATGTTATAGGTACAGAGGCCCCCTCCAAGGGGGTACCTTTTTTGAGTGCCCACATCAGGTGTATCAGAAATGCAGACACTTCTTTGTTTAAGCCTGACATCCTTTCCAGCTATTGTGGGACCCTTGGATACTTGATAGCAGGTCTAATTATGCGCCAATATACTCAGTGGAACTACTATACCATGTACAATTACAGTCTTAGCACCAGAATGCCTAGGAAATCATTTTCTAGCTGAGATTGTGTCACTGTACCTGAAGTACCCCACCACAGCTTATGAGTTTTGAATATGTTGTAGGCACATATGGCACCTTAAAGAGGACACAGTAGCCAGATAGAAAAATCAAAAAGTTGTCTGCTTTTTATTTTATTTTTCCCCTATCACACCTGCCATTATCAGAACTGATGCATAGGGAAGTGGGTGTTGGAACATAAAGTGCTCCTGTGGTACTTAACTACTGTGCGATGTTTTGGCTGCTTACATAAGCTGAAATAGCGCATATACTTGTAGTATTTTCTACTAGTATTCCCTCAGTAGTTTGTTCACTACTGAGGTAGCCCACAGATATTTCTACAGTGGGAAGGGCAGCAGAGAGTAGACATATTGTGTAGGGTTTGTACTGAGTTTACACAGGAAATATCATCTATGTATTATACAATAACATAGTTGTGTAGCTGCACAAGGTAATGACAATGTGGTCAAGTGGGTGCAGCTGCAAAAGGTAATGATGCAGTCAAATGGGCATGGCAGTGTGGCAGTGTGGCTGCAAGAAATAAATGTGCATATTTTACACCATAAGCACAAGTACATTGACTTGGTGTAGCAACTTGAGGCTCTACCACTATGTGCAGGCTTTGTGAAACCTCAAGGTACCACAGGTACAGCTTGACAAGGACTGGGATAATTTCTGACCACTGCCACCATTGCTTTTGTCAATTCTGCAAACTGTTATGCCAATGACTCGTATTGTGTCACAAATTGAGTGTGGAGTGCACCAGCACGTGACTGCGCGAGAAGTGACATGTTAATTTAACTTCACTAGCATTGGAGCACTAGTCTTGGCCAACCAAAGTCATACTGACAAGTCCCTTGTTGGTACAGCGTGCAGAGCTATGGGTGGTTGCAAAGTAGATTTCGAATGAGGTACTGGTACAACACATGTGGTTTATATATGTGTGTAACAACTCCCTGTCAAACATTCGAAAACACCATATAACCACACAGGGCTTCCTGATGCAGGGTATGCAAGGGTGAACCTGCTGTGGACAGGAAGGAACAGGGGTGAACAGGAAGCTATTGGTACAAGAGGTGAAAGGTTAACCATGCAACGAGTCAGGGGTGGAGCATTCACCCAGAGTGAACACTCATCACATGACCACATGGATCAGAGCCACCAGCAGATCACAGAAGGAAGAGAAATGGGCATAGCCCAGCTATAGTACAATGCAGGGTGGACAGGGGATTACCATAAAAGGAAAGCAGGAAAGGGAAACATATAGAATGTAAGTCCAACTGCATAGACAGTGGCTCACGGGCAGAGGAGAGCATTCTGGGAAGCAGGACAAGGTGCAAATGAGTATGTAAGAGTCTGCAAGGGGGAACAATGTGAGCGCAGTGTAACATCACCCCCCCCTCAAGGCCTGAGGTCCTCCAAAGGCAAATAAAGGCCTTGGAGCACCCAGGAGCAGATTTCAGAGTTAGTTGCCACTGCGAGCTGGGCAGTTAGACGACCAATGTCCAAGGCATGAACATCGGTAACAGGCAAACTGATGGAGGGGATGCTGCCAATTGACAGGAATGATCCTGCCAAGTTCTCTCTTGCTGAGGGAGGAGACAGGTATAGCGACAACGGGAGTTGCTGGTAGAGCTCTTGTTGTCTGATGAGCATAGAAGAGGGCCCTTCCAGTGGCATCACCTCGGGTGTGGGTAAAGAAATCGAGCCAGTCATGGGGGGATCCATTGAAGGGGACTGCAGCGAGCGCATCCACGATGGCCTGGAAGTGCTCTCGACCCTGGCCTGGTATAATCTTCTCCCAGCAATCGCGACACCTCGACTCGACATCTCTTTCAGTCTCTCTGCCTCTTCCAGTTCTAGCTCTGGTCCCTTCTTCCTTGCCCTCCCATGTCGCTTCTCGGACAGGGTTCGCAGGTATGCGTGGTCCTCCAGACACTGCTTGACTCTCTGGAGGGAGGAGCCCACAGACCACGACATCAAGGGGGGTTCAGTCAAGGAAGGTGCGAAAGGAAGAGATTAACGCAGGGCCATAGACTTCATGGACAATCTTGACAACAGCTTCCTGGGTCTTCAACACTTCTTGGAGGATTGCAGAGTTTGCCTTGTCGACATCCTTGTATGTGTGGGCCTCGAAGCTGGCCTTGGCAACCCTGACCTGATCATGGACGCACTTACCAATCACTTCTGAGCTTCTGAAGATCTTAGACAGCACCCATAGATGCTCATGGCATTCTCCTGCTCTCCAGCCATGTGATTCCCAGCACTCGAAGTCATTAAGCAGCCACATGTAACTGAGGAAGATGCTTGCCTCAGGAGCCACCCACCCACTTGTGGTGGGGGCTGAGGGCATGACTGCAGGGGCTGAGAGATGGGCCGGTGCAACAGAGGGCACTGGAGCAGATGGACCAGCTTGAGGGAGCAGTGAGGGGGATCGGTAACTGGCCTGGGAGAGGGGAGGGGTGTTGCATGACTGGAAAGAGGCATCATGACAAGGCTCAGGTGTGTCCGAGCAAGCTTTGGACTTTCCATTGTGGGCATCCTTGTGAGCTCTCTGTGAAGTGGCGACCAAACAGATGACCAGGTATGGGTAAGGGTGCATGGTGGAGGTGACAGAGTCACGAAGGGGTTGGTAGGTCCCTGAGTATGAGGAGTGGGTGGATACCATGGGGGTTGGGGAGCATAGCACTCCACAGGGGCATACTGGTGGTTCTGAGAGGTGTGGAGGGGTACTGGCATAGTGATCTGAGCAGGGATGGGAGGGGTTGTATGGTTTGTTGATGTCAGCAAAGAAGTCATTGTCGAAGTAGTCAGAGCCAGGGTTCTCAGTGTTGGGAGTGTAAGACATGCCATGGTCAGGGATGGTGAACACATTTGTACTCTCCCAAAACCTCTTGGGCATTTATAAGGTTGTCCTCGCTCTCCCAGCTGTTCTGGGAATGTGGGTAACCAAGCCACTTGACCAGATAGAAGTATTTTTGCTGAGGGTTTTTACCGGGTTCTTTAGTTGACATTTTTACCATGTGCACATGTTTGTGTTTAAGTATGGCTTCGACCTCCCATTCATTCTCATCTCCTACCAGCTTGGGAGGAGGCGGTGGTTGTGCTGGGCCATACTCACGCATTTCAACAAAAGGGGTCAATTTTGATGCATGGAAGATGGGATGTATTTTCCAGTTAGGGGGTTGCTGGAGCTTGTAGGCAACCGGGTTGATCCATTCGGAAATTATGAACAGGCTGTGATGTTGGGGCACAAGCTTTTTTGATGGGACATCCCTTTTTAGGTCAGATGTGTCCAACCAGACCTTATCTCCTACGGAGAACTCTGTATAGGTTCCCTTTGATCGTCGTTTCATTAACTCCTGTGCTTCTTTATGAGCGATTATCGCAGTGTCCCTATTAGCCACCAACTGTTCAAGTTGATCACCCACTAACGACTCCTGCGGGGTTCATCCTGTAGGATAGGGGGTGGGGTCAAAACTGTACATGAGTGAATATGGTGTTTGGTGGTGGGACAAGTGAACACACGAGTTATGTGCCATTTGAGCGTCCAGGAGTTTGGTGTGCCAGTTGTGGGGGTCGGTATCCGCATACATCCATAGATAGGTGCCAACCTCCTGGTTTACATGTTTGGCCTCTCCATTGGTTTGCAGGTGATAGGCTGTAGAGGCCTTCAGTTCAATCCCAAGTGACTGGTACAAGTCTCTTGTGAAGGTGGAGACAAACTGGGGTCCTCTATCCGAGATGATGGCCTCTGGTACCCCCCAATGTGGGTAAATGTATGTGTGGTAAAGGTCTGCCATGCTGACGCTGTCTACAGTCTTGGTAGTCGGCAAGAAGAAGGCTCCTTTAGTCAGCCCTTGATCGACAACAGTGAGTATGGAATCATATTTTCCTCTGGACAGGGGTAGATCCATAACCAGGTCCATGGAGACTTGCTTGAAGGGAAAGGGGTTTCTGGCCACGTCATGCAGTGTAACTGGCAGGGTAGTGGGGTGCGTGTTGACCTTATTAGCCTGACAGGACAGACACCCTCTACAGTAATTGCAGATGGACTGGTACATTCCAGGCCACCACACATACTTGTTCATTTTCTTTGTCATTGCCTTTACTCCGGGGTGCCTGAATGTGGGGAGATTGTGGTACTGCTGAAGGACGTCTTGGCAGACCGGTTCCAGTATGAAAATCCTCCTTCCCTTCCTCCTGACCCCATCAGGCCCTTTGGTTGTTTCCAGTGTCGAAAGGGAGATGGAGGCCTTTTTCACCTCTTGGTACAGGTCCACATTCAGTTGATAGATCTGTCATTTTCCCCTGCAGACCTCTGGCACAACTTCAGGTGGCCTCTCAGCCAACCCTCTCTTGCTAGAAGGCTTCTCTGAGGCTGGTTTGACATTCCTAGCCAGTTCTGGGAGGGCCTGCTGGAGCTTAAAAAGGGAAACAACAGGGGGCCTTACCCCCCCCTCAAGCCAAACGGCCTTTGGAAGTAGGGTAGAGACAGTACTGGGCTCAGCATTGAAATCTGACTGCCAAGAAAGGGTATCGGCAGTGGAGTTCTTGGTTCCTGTGATGTGAATGAAAAGGAGTGGGTACTCCTGCAATGTGGCCTGCCATTGAGCCTGGCAGGCTGTGAGCTTCTGAGGTTGTGCGTAATATGTGATATTTTGGTGGTCAGTATAGACCCTGGTCAGTTCCAGGGGCGAAAGCAGATAGGGGCACCACTGCTTAATGGCACACATAATGGCTAACATTTCCAAGTCATAGACCTGGTAGTTCTGTTCCGCTCCAGTGAGCAACTGCGACATATACATGCACAGATGAAGCATTCCCAAGTCATCAGCCTGTGACAGAATGGCTCCGGTGCCAAGTTTCAACGTGTCCATATGGAGTACAAAGGGCTTCCGGAGGTCTGGGAGGCGAAGGACTGGTTTGGACAAGAGAGCCTCCTTCAGGCTCTTGAAAGCTGAGGCTTGTTCAGGCCCCCAAGTCCATTTTGCATTTTTCTTGGATAGGTCATGAAGTGGTCACACGACTTGGGAAAAGCCAGAAATGAACTGCTGGTAGAAGTTACAGAAGCCAAGGAAGGACCGGAGTTCCTTAAGAGTCATCAGGGAGGGCCACATTTTGATGGCATTGATTTTAATTTCTGATGGTTCATATTGACCCTGACGGATCATGAACCCCAAGAACTCCACTTCTTTGGTTTCGAAAACACACTTCTTGAGTTTGAGGTGTAGGTGTTCCTTGGAGGCAATTTCCAAGAAGTGGTGAACAGCAGTCCACAGCCCTTCTTTGGTTTTCGAGTGTATAGTGACATCATCCATGAAGATGTTGGCTTTTCTCTCATTTCGAAGTTCTCTGAATGTATGGTCCATGTACCTTTGGAAGGTAGGCAGTGAGTTGCATTGGCCAAAGAACATCACCATGGGTTCGAAGAGCCCCCTAGGGATTATGAAAGCCCCTTTCCATTCATCACCCTCTTTTACCCTAATGTTGGTGAAACCACATCTTACATCAAACTTGGCGAAGTAACAGGAGCCAGTGAGTTTGTCAAGGAGGGTTTTTACATCGAGGAGAGGGTATGAGTTGATGATGGTGTGAGAGTTTAGATACCAGTAGTCCTGGATGAGTCTCCTTTTCCCATCTTTCTTTCCTATGAAGAACACTGGGGCAGCTTGCGAAGATTTCAAGGGGTGGATCTTTCTGCATTTGAGGTTCTCTTCAACAAACTCATCAAGCCCCTTGAGTTCATCAAGCGAGAGTGCGTAGATAGCTCCCTTCTTTGGCTGGAATCCGGTTTTTAGGCAAATTTCATGATTGAGGAAACCTCGATGTGGAGGAAGTGGGTTTTCTTCTTTGGAGAAGACTACCAAGAAGTCCCAATATTCAGGCAGTAAATCAACTTCTGCTTGAACGTGCGAAGCTTCTAGCTTCATGGAGATGGATGTGCGATTTATTTTGACAGTTCTGGTGAAGTTGGTTCCATGAACTCGGTTCTTCTTGTTGAGCCCTTGATCCAGTTCTCCCCAGCTGATCAGCTTTCTTGTTGTCCAGCTGATGATGGGGTTGTGTTCCTTTAGCCAGGGCATGCTGAGGAGGAGGGATTCCCAGTTTCTGAGCTTGAGGATGTATGTGCAGATGCACATAGTTTTTCCCCAGATTTTCACCCTAAAAGAAGTGATGTGGGTTACCCAGTCCCCTGTTTTCCCTTTGTAGCTTCTGGACTCCCAGGGTCTTGCAATTTTTCGAGTTGGGATGTCATACTTCTCCACTATGGCAGGGTCAATGATATTTTTTTCAGTGCCCGAGTCAAGGATTGTTTGGATGGTAGCATTTTGC
Organism: Pisolithus orientalis; assembly: GCF_024613125.1. Classification (NCBI taxonomy): domain Eukaryota; kingdom Fungi; phylum Basidiomycota; class Agaricomycetes; order Boletales; family Pisolithaceae; genus Pisolithus; species Pisolithus orientalis. The sequence continues at coordinate 11,665 of NW_026260923.1, read as the reverse complement.
TGATCGACAAGGTAAGCAAAACCAGCAATAGAAGTGATGGACATATCTTGTTCATAGTTACACACTTTCTTGGTCTCTAGCTTAACCTCTATCTTTCGAGATACTATGGGCTCTCTTTCTGACACTACACCAGGGGAGCCTTTCAAAAATCCGGTTTTTCTTTTGGTCCCTCTCCGCACTGTAGTGGTCGATGGGTTCTTGATTTTCCCCTCTTTCTTCTTCTTCTGGGCTTTGGTCAAGTTCTTCGAGCATTGCCAGGATGCGAGTGTGGAGTTTCTGGGCCAAGGAAGACCTACTGTTTGTCGCAGATGAGGGACAGCTAGACTTCATGTGTCCTGTCTTACCACATCCATAACAGGTAGGAGCTGCTCTCTGTGATTGGACCTTAGACTTTCGATCAACATCCATGGTGTAAGGGTCTTGGCCCAGAAGTTTTGGAGATGAAGAGGGTCTTGATCCGTTAGGACCTTGTTGTTCTTGTTTCCATAAATAGGAACAATCCTGGAAAGAAGCCTTTCTGGTGAACACCTTGAGTGTTGCCATTGCCACACATGCTGCTGTAGCTTGCTGGATCCAGTCTTGTACAGTATTGGGCTTAGGGCCTGACATGAGGATCCACTTGTTGATTTCTTTGTTACAGCTGTTTGCAAAATGATGTGGAAAATCTGTTCGACAATCAGACTGTTCGGATATAGCTGGGATAGGACCCCAGAAGTACCTTAGTGGGTAGCTACTGTCTGTTACTGTAGTACACTAAGAATCGAACATACTGCCCGCATGCCCTCTTGCATGGTATCCATCGACCTCAAGTCTCATATTCCTGTCCTTCACCAAAATGGCTATAGCATCAAGAAAACACTCGTTTACAAAACTCTCAGACTTCACACCAAGTACGGTGTTGTGTACAACCCAAACACTTATTCCCATACCATTGGTCATCATCACATTCTCAGCCTCGAAGACATTGTGTTTATCCTTGCCATCATTCAACATCACAGCACAATCTACCTAGACAAGCTTCGAGAGGAGCTCTGGCTCAAGCATCAAGTTCGTATCACTCCATCTACACTTTCTTGAACTCTTCAGGGCCTCCACATCACTCGGAAGGTCGTCTCCACATCTGCCTCTGAGAGGAATGAGGAGTCACGCATGCTCTACATGAATCGCATTGCAGCAGAAGCACCAGACCCAAATATGCTCGTCTTCATTGACGAAGCTTCCAAGGACAAGCATACCTCCACTTGCCTGCATGGGCGAACAGTCAGAGGTCTACGTTGCCAAGTCAGGAGGTACTTCATACATGGAATGCACTACTCTATTCTCCCTGCCATCACGCTTGATGGCATCATCACATACAATATCATCGAGGGCGCTGTTGATGGAGAGCAATTTCTGCGATTTCTGAAGGAGCACATTGTAAGTGAATCATCTTCAAGCTGGTACATGCTAATCTATCCAACAGATGCCTTTTACCAACCCATATCCTGGCCCCCACAGCATTATTATTATGGACAACTGCTGCATTCACCATGGTGAGGAAATTTGCAAGTTAGTTGAATATATGCATTGTACGTGACTATCCATCAATTGATATTTCTTTCACTGACGTCTCACAGTCTGCAAGTTGATCTATCTCCCGCCATACTCACCAGACTACAACCCCATCAAGCAAGCGTTTTCTACGATCAAGGCATACTTGCATCGCCACTCAGACGACTTATTGATGATGGTGATTGTTTGCACATGTCAAAGTATTATGCCTGAAAAGGCTGAGGGTTATTTCTGTGTGTCTGGGTACATAGTGTAGTGACTGTATCACTGTGTCTAAGTAGATTCCCCCTTCAATTACCAGTTGATTTTGCATGCAGGTTCAATGTAGTATGAATGTGAAAAATGGCCTCTAGGCCAACATTGCAATTGATATGATACCTATGTATGCCACATAGGCATTACATGAAGCAAGGTATGTAGGCATTATGTAGAAAAAATGTCGTCCTCTGATTCCTCCCCAGTCTCATCGATGACAAAACCCTGGGGCACAGGTAACCACTGATCTTGACTCTTGCAGTGATAATAAAGGTCATAGTTGAGCAGGGCTGGCTTGCTACCATTGTCATCTTTGTCGATTGTCATCAGAGATGCTGTGAAACAACACCCACCACTGTCCTTGAATCGCTTCTCATATGCGATCTTCTTTGATGGCCTGGTGGGTGGGGATGAGGCTTGGCCCACTCGCTCATTGCCTGACGATGCCCCAGTGTTGCTATGCTTCCTCTTTGCATCAGGACCATTCCACCAAAGTAAACTTCCCTTCTTGAGACAAATGATGTCACCAGTGGCGATACCAGCCCTAGCAAGTGTCTGGTCATCAATATCCATGAGGATGTCAGGCCTGATTGACTGCAGTTCAAGTTCCTGTTCATAGAGGGTGGCATTGCGAACACTGAGGTTCGATTCAGCATAGCAAAGAAAGTGGGAGAGATGAGATGGAGATGGGACGGGTGGTGAAATGGGAGGATCCTGTGGCATGCATGTGGGTGTCGCAGGAGGCAGAACTGGAGAAGTGCAGGCACTAGATACACTGGGTGACAAGAGGCCAGAATTTGCAAGTGTCTGAAGAAGGAGAACACCAGTAATAGAGTTGATATCAATATTTTGTGATGCCTGGGCTTGCACTTTGCAGGCTGGATGCAAAAATGGCGCTTTGTTGCTCCAATTGAAAGACTTGAGGTTTGGGGGAACTGTCAATGTAGCTTGCCCTTCATCCTACAGATAGTTTAGGGATAGAATGTTCATGAGTAGTGAAAGACTTACCAATGCATGGCACCAGTCCAGTACCATCACAGGTGAAAGGGGGATTGGCCCCACTGGCCTGACATAAGCCATTCCCTCGTCGTTCTCATTCTTGTACCGGCTCAGGAGTTTCATGCGCCACCAGGCAAGGCACATATCAAGGTCTGAATGTTTCTGCTTTCCACTATCCTCACCAGAAAAGTTGCTCTCGTCTCCAGAGCCATCGATAGTCAGAAGTTTCTCCACATGTTTCATATCAATGTAGATCTTTGTTGGGCCAGGGTGAATGCTACGAATCCTCTTGACCATATCCTTGTAGTCAACTTCGTTATCAACATCAATCGCATTACTGATGGCTTGGCTAAGGTAAAGCATGGTTAGCACAGATTTGCAGAGTGAGAAATGACTTACCTCTGTGCTTTGGGCAGTACAAACTTGAAGGGAAAATGTTTACTGCTTGAGACCCTATATTGTCCTTGACCATGCTTGTCCAGTACATGCTGTAGAAAATCGACGTAGTTAGTATCGTTGACAGCAAAAGTAAGCTCTTTTGTCTTCATGGTCGCTTTTGGCGCAGTCTTTCCCTTCTCCTTTTTCTTGGGTCCATAGACAGAAAGCGAAATTGTGAAAGAATGTAATTTTTCTGTGACAGGAGTGGGGGATTGCGACAGTGATGACATGTTGAAAAACAAGTCTGCCATAGGGATGAAGTCTAAGTATGTGCTTACACTACACAATGTTACCATAGAGGTGGTTTCGGGGTCCTATCCTGGCTACATCCAAACAGACTAATTGTCAAGCAGATTTTCCGCATCATTTTGCAAACAGCTGTAAGCCCTTTTCTGAAGAATACTGCAGCTGTAGTGTCTCTGGTTGAGATTCTGGCCTTGTTAAGGCAGTTGCAGAAATCTGTGATATCCTCATTGAGGGATTGGTCTCCTTGTCAAATTGCAGACAGGTAGATTAGGGCAGTGGCTTTGGCATTCCCAACTTGGAAGGTTTCTTTCAACTTTGCTACAAATTCATCCCACCTGTCAAATATCTTGAGATCTCCAAGAATGGTCATGTTTTCATTTATGTAGGCCTCCATGAAGGCGCAGGCTGAGCCACTCCCCATATAGGAGAGGGCGAATGTGATCTTGGACTGGTCTTCATAGTATATGTGGTCATTGGTGGCGAGGTAGAGTTTGACACTACTTAACCAGGCTGAAAAGTCCTGATGTGCTCCATTGTATGAGAAGGGCTTATTGAGGCCAATTTCTTTCAGCCCCCCTCCCTTAGAGTTGTGTTCCTTTCCTTTCTCCTTGGAACCTCAGGAGGGGCCCTTAGGCCTTACCACATCTTGGTTAAAAAGCGACTTGTAGAATTCGGCAGTCATTTCAGGGGTTACCTTACTCTGTCCGGTGAAGGGGTCCTGGAGGTTCAATCCAGAGGTGTGGTGAGCAAGTTCTTCTGCCATTTGGTTGGCTGAAGTAGTAGGGAGGTAGATGTTGGTTGAAGATGAACTGGAGGGATCTGCTGGTCCAGCTGTCCCTTGGGTTTCTGCATCTGGGCTTGAAGGCCTAGGTTCATGGTACATGGTGAAATTTACTGGAGAGGTCAATTCTGCTGCTTGCCTGAGTTGGGGCCTTACAGGTGGGCCTTCAAGACCTATTTGCAGGTTTGGAGTTTGAACTGAGGGGTGATGGATATGCAGCCTTGCTTGGAGGACTTCTTTTCCTTTACAAGAAGGTACAGGAGGTTTGAATGAAGAGGCTGCTGATGGAGGCCTCTTACTTCCTTCTTCTTGGTGGTTCAAAGACATGTTGACGAAGTGGAAGGTTAATGCCAAATATTAGGGGCTAGCTCACTGATATTAAACCAGTGGTTCCTGTTGGAGTGGAAGGAGGTGGTCGTTTTGCAGGCTATTTTGCCTAGCAAGGATTCTAGACCACAGGTATCCAAGGGTAATCCAGGCTTTGATGTGTCCGGGTGATTCGAAATCTTCTGTTATGCTGATGACTCATATCATGTCATGAATTGAGTGTGGAGTGCACCAGCACATGACTGCGCAAGAAGTGACACGTTAATTTAACTTCACTAGCATTGGAGCACTAGTCTTGGCCAACCAAAGTTGTACTGACAAGTCCCTTGTTGGTACAGCATGCAGAGCTATGGGTGGTTGCAAAGTAGATTTCGAATGAGGTACCGGTACAACACATGTGGTTTATATATGTGTGTAACAACTCCCTGTCAAACATTCGAAAACACTGTTAAACCATGCAGGGCTTCCTGATGCGGGGTACACAAGGGTGAACCTGCTGTGGACAGGAAGGAATGGGGGTGAATGGGAAGCTATTGGTACAAGAGGTGAAAGGTTAACCATGCAATGAGTCAGGGGTGGAGCATTCACCCAGGGTGAATGCTCATCATGTGACCACATGGATCAGAGCCACCAGTGGATCACGGAAGGAAGAGAAATGGGCATAGTCCAGCTATAGTACAACACGGGGTGGACAGGGGATTACCATAAAAGGAAAGAAGGAAAGGGAAACATATAGAACATAAGTCCAACTTTGTAGACAGTGGCTCATGGGCAGAGGAGAGTGTTCCAGGAAGCAGGACAAGGTGCGAACAAGTATGTAAGAGTCTGCAAGGGGGAACAATGTGAGTGCAGCATAACACAAACTGCTTGGGGGAAAAGTACTCTGGATGACTGAAACCTCAGGCATGACATCAAAGATACCAAGTTCACACATAGGATGTTGTTGTTGAGGTCATTGTGGTATGGCATCTGCATGCTGGGCAAGTCATTGGTGGCCAGGAAGGACAAAAACAGGAGGGGGGCAGGAAGGTAGAGCAATTTCATACCAGGAGGGCAGCAGTGACAGGCTAGGGGAGGGGGGACAAACAAGGCCTGCATCAGGCCCTAGTCAAGGATGAACTACATACTGATGACTCTAGTGTTATAGACCAACTACTCAAGATCATTACAATTGCAGGATACAAAGAATTGGGCAAATGATGTACCACATGCAAGATGCTGTGGTTACAAGCAATGGCAACAATGACAAGGATGCAAGTGACAATGGCAACAACTGGAGCAACAGCAATGACAATGACAACTAGACCTAGCACAGGTCAATGGCCAGTCAAGATTGACTGTGCTGTTCAATGGGAACAAGGCACTACAAGCATGGGTACTGGGCTTGACAGCCCAAGGTTTCATTTTGAATTCATAGTGTTTTACTTACATCAATTCTACACTAGGGAAAACTGGTTTATGCCACAAGGTATGAGTGACATCCAGGCAATTGCAAGGCAAGAAAGGATGTCAACATCACTGAGAGCAACAGCGATGAAGAAGAAGACTAGACTTACCACAGATCAATGGCTGTACAAGACAGGAAGAGCTGTTCAACAGAAACAGGGTGCAACAACCATGGATACTGAGCCCAATGGCTCTATGGTTTGTTTTGAATTCAGAATGTTTTACTTACAGCTATCCTACTCTAGGGACAACAGGCATATGCGATGAAGTATGACCAAAGTACTAGCAACTGTGATTCAAGAAACTATGGTGATCTATGAGCAAATGTTGTGCAGATGTATGACAAGATTAGTATCATGACTACAGTTCAAGCTACAACCACAACTGTCGAGGACACAAGATCTGACAGGCACAGATACTGAGCCAAATGGCTCAAGGTTTTGTTTCAGTCTTAAACTGTTTTACTTACATCTACTCTATTCTAGGAAAAACAGATGTGTGAGATGACACTTGAGCAACATCCAAGCTGCCACAATGCGAGGATCTACAAAGATCTATGCAGAAATACAGTGGACCATTGAGGAGAAGCTGCAAGCATATGCTTACTACTCATGCATGTGCCACTCATGTACCACTTGCATTTCATATCACACTATCACATCTCCTATCATGCCCTTGCCTTTTGTCTGGGCATGCAGATCCCTACTGTGTTGTACTGTTTGGATCCTGGGGTATATATATCAGTGCTGCATGTATGCACAGGGACATCTCTTCTTTCCCTCTTTCTCCCTTGATCATCTTGTATCAGCATATATGCTTGGTTTTCTAATCCACATGCCTGTCCATGTTCTGTTGTTGTTGTGATCTGTCTTGAGTGTGCTCACCCCTCCTGTGGTGAGTTCCACTTTTTTTGAACATGCCATAGTGTGTGTTGATGCCTGATAAAGGTGTCAAGCTGCCATCTGGTCGCATTCCCTCCATCCATGTGCCCTTGACTACTCATAGTCGAGGGAATCACCCCCTGCCAGTGACATCATTGTCATCTCCACTGTCCTCATCTTTGTCTTTGCTGTCTCAGTCCTGCACTGCCTCTCTTCCACTACTGTCTATACCACCACCTGTGGCCCCATATAGTGCCAACCAATCTCTGTCTTCCTCTCCTGCAGGTGTTCCCTCCCCACACACCCCTTTACCAGTGTCTCCTGCTTCCACAGACAGTTCCACAACAGTCTTCCCTGTTATCATAATGTCATTGACACAGTTCCACACAGCATGATGCAAGAATACTGTGCCCAGTAAGACCCCCCCCTTCTTGACAGTGGGCAATATCACCCTGGAAGGTTTGTGGAGTTGGGAACTGGGCTGCAAAAACTACTTCCAGTTGAAGAGTGTAGCAAAGGATGTTCAGGTCACTAAGGTTGCTGGCCACCTCCTGGATCCTCGCATGCAAGATTGGATCAGTAACAATGGCAGTTGACTGACTGCTCTGATCTTATGGATGAGGTTTGTATGTATTGGCTCCCCAGCAACTGTGCAGAAGCTATCCAGCAGAAGATGCTGTCATCAATGCAGGGTAGTAAGGCCTTTCATCTGTGGGCCATTGAGGTGGAGAGCCTGAATGTTCTGTTGCAAGGAAGTGAGTTCCACCTTACCAAAGACCATCTCCACTTTCATTTAGAGTCACACATGCATCTGGACCTTACCACAGAATATCATCTGACTGCTGCCTGTTGCAAGAAATGATTCCATGCTTGGCTTGATTTGGTCCATCTCCTAGACAAGAAACATGTTCATGATGCTGCAAAGCTTGACACAGCTCTTCATAAGAAGCCCTTTCAGCCTAGTTGCTCAGCCAACACTACTGCAACTAGCTCAAAGGCACCAGATGGCCATGCTTGTACTCATCCTCCTGCCCTTATGGTCAAAGAGTGCCAGCTTCTCCATGATAATTCTGGTTGTTTCAAGTGCCATCATCTCTTCCAAAACCACACCACACACAACTGTCCAAATGATTTCCCAGATGCTAAGAACTACAAGGTGCTGACTGCAGCTGATGTTGAAGCTGCCATCATCAAAGAGGAGCCAGTGGCAAAGCATGCCCATATTACTGAAGTAGATGATGACACTGATGCCATCACTGTTGTTATGCCTTCAGCCACCCTTGGAGATGGAACTGACTCAGGTGAAGAGTACATTGCACCTCTTTCAGTTCCTTACCTTCGATGATCCTGCCATCTTGAAGAGCCTAATTTGACCTTCCCCTTGCCTGTAAAAGCACTGATTGACAGTGGTTCACATTTAGTTCTGATTGACAAAAGCCTTGTCTCAAAGCTGGGCCTCCAGCACCATCAGCTGCATAAGTCCCTTGATGTTTTGGTGGCACTTTCCTCTGGTGACCAGGAGGTCATGTCTTTACAGAGTTATGTTGTTCTGTCCTGTCTCTCTTCAGATTCACATTTTCATTGGCATTCTGTTCACACAATCATTGTGCCCCATTTGTGTACATCACTTTTGTTAGGGCTTCCTTTTCTCTTGCATAATGGGCTTGTCATCCATCATGCTCTCCATACATGTGTCAATAAAAATACTGGTTACAATTTAATGAATCCTCCCCTGGTTTCTGTCCCCAACCCCTCTCAACTGGTGACTCCTACTGTTCAGGCTGTCAAGTAAATGAAGAATGCTGTTCTTGAAGAGCTATGTGGTGTCTTACCAACATATTGCAAACTTGCTGAGGTGGTGGTCACTCTGGTTTGTGTGGTGGATATCATTGGCATGGTACAGCACTGCATTGAGGTTCTTGCTGCTGCAGAAGAGCTGACAAAGCATGATGCATGACTCAAGGATGAGTTCATCAGCAAAACACAAAAATGTGTTAGTAACTCATAGCTGCCCATAATATTTGCAAAATTCCATATTAGTCCAAAGCAATGTCAAGCATCCTAGCAACTCATAGTGCCAGAGTAGACTACACCAGACTTGCCCAAAGTAGTGGCCAGCATCCAAGCAACTCATAGCACCTGAGTAAGCCACACCAGTGATACCAGCAATCCAAAGACCAATAGCTACCTAGCATACAAGGGAACAGACACACCTGGCTAATACAGCAACCTAGATTCCCACTGTAGTAGAGAACTTGGTAGATCTAACTTTGTTCCTATGCATGAAGGCAACAACACACAGACATAACATACAGCATTTTCCAATAAGTACAGGAAAGTAATGGATAGTACTAGTCTAGACAATTGGCAAGTATTCAACTACCAGCATGCTCAATAACTGTGCCTATCAAGATCTGGCATAAGTAAAATAGTGGCCAAAAAGAAAAGAGCAAGCATGGCATACCATTGGACTTGAGAGATGGCTGCAGCTCACCAGCCAGAACACTAATGTCAAAAATAGGCTCCCCCAGTCCACATTTTTTCATTGCTACACATAATGAGCTAACCTCCATATCTTTTTCATGGACTCTTGCCTCGCCACTGCCCACCTTGTACTTGTACAACTTGGCCATCAATTTGTATTCATGGGTGATGCATGTGGCCAGAGCTTGTTCCACATGAAAGACTTCATGTTGTGCATGTGCTATATCAAGAAGGAGAAGTGCCTTGTGATTCAGCTGACTCTTTGATTCATGCTGCAGATTGAAAACCTATCAATGAGTGGTTATTAGGAAGGAAAAAAAGAACTTACTGTGTGAGTGGATGACTCCAATATTCCATACATCTCAGCTAAGACACCAGTCATCTCCACTTTGACCTCAGCACTGCTAGAAAGGCTGTTGCAGGAAGAGAACCCACCATCACGAGGCTTATGGGGCAGTCCTTTGCTGCCCAGGCAACACTTGACTGTGGGCATGGTCGATCCAGCATGAAGGTGTGTGTGATTGAGGTTATAAATGGACATGAGTGACTATGTTTGCAAATGGGATGTGATTGGGTAGTATATGAGAAATACACTCTGTAGCAATCTGAACGACATCCTGATTTGCACTGAAGTGATAATCACATAACACAGAATCAGCCTGCCTGACCATCTAGAGTATGCCCTGCTGTCCAAGTTGCAGTAAAGGCAGCTTCCAGAGTCACAGCACTGTTGCAATGCACATGAGCCAGCCATCCTCTGGGTGCAATACCTGGGTCAATAACTTAGTCCATATTCATGAGCCTCTCCAACCTTCAAGCTTGAACATTCATAACTCTCAACACCCAACACACTTAGAAGATGTCCTGATGAGCACTGATCCCAATGACTATGCAACTCATGATTACCCAGATTTTGTTCATATGGCATTTGACACATGGGGGCCAACCACAGATGACTTTGAGGGTGCAGCTAAAACATTTGGACTTGGCCCAACATTTATGGACAAATTTAATGGTGACCAGTTCAGCAACCTATGGGGATCAAATCTGTACTACCCCTTCAACTCCCACAATGAATGGGAGCTGGCATCATGGTTACTTCATTCAGGCCTGAGCATGAGAGCTATAGACTCTTTCTTGTCATTGTCAATTGTAAGTCTGTCCCTATTCTCTCTGAAGATCATTATTGACATGTGCCAGATACAGCTACTAAATATTTCCTTTCGAACAGCCAGAGCACTTTGTGGGCTGGCTGAGTTACTCCCTGGCAGGCTGTGCTGGTGCTCAATGGAGATCACTCCTTCGCAGCCAACCAAACACCCTGTGCACTGGTACTGGCACAATCCCCTGGAATGCATTGCATGGCTCCTAAACCACCCTTTGTTCTCTGACCAGCTCAATTTCATTCTGGGGTGTGTATACAAAACACCCAAGATGCTTTGTAGGGTGTATACAGAGTGGATGACCACTGATGATGCTTGGCATATGCAGGTATGTTTCCACTGCAAGTTATAGATCCTTTTATTCAATTGACATACCCCAGTCACAGCTTCTGAGCAGAGTGACTCTTCTTGGCACAATACTTTCTTCAGACGAGATGAATATTACTACTTTATGTGGTGGCAGAGTTGCTCATCCACTTCTTGTCAGCCTAGCAAATATCAAGATGTCCACATGCCTAAAATTGTCATCCAACTCATTTATGCTTGCCACTCTCCTCCCCATCCCCAAGTTTGTGCACAAGAACAAGTGTATGCACAGCCTCCTCGAAGATAGGCTCATTCATGAATGCCTGGATATTGTACTTGAACCTGTCAAGCAAGCTGCCAAACTTGGCATTATGTTACCAGATTCTCTGGGGCAAATGCAGTACTGTTTCATGGCAATTGTGGGTTATATCACCAACACTCCCAAGGCTGCCATGCTCGCAGCTGTTGGGGGAAAGACTTCCCCAATCACCATGGCAATGTACAAACAGTTTGGAGACCCATTCTGACATGAGCCACAAACCACATCCACCACTTTGGCTCAGCTCACAGTGGTGAAATTGAAGGTCCACCCTACAAAGATCCAAGTCTTCTTTCATGAAGCATAGCACTTTTGCCTCAGCAGAGTTGGTGACCCATTTTGGAGGGACATTCTGCTTTCTTGTCCAAGCACTTTTATAACTCTGGAGCCCCTTCACCACCTGCACAAGGAATTTTGGGACCATGACATGAAGTGGTGCATAAATGCAGTTGGTGAAGCCAAAATCAAC